>NC_060126.1:248473985-248773985 GCF_021461395.2 Schistocerca americana | reverse complement strand
TAACCGTCCAATTCTGAATAGGAAAATCAATCCAAATGTTGGTAATACTGGGGATTAAACTTGAAATTTGTTCTGTATAGAGTTGCTAGTTATCTAAATAACATAATTCCTGTTGGTAGGGCAATAATTATTGTTGGTGATGCAAAGTGCTTGTGTATCTCCATCCATTGCTACGGTATATATGTGGTGTGCTGATACAACAAATCTTATTACTCTAATTGATTATAAAGGATAAATTATTCCTAATGTTCCAAAGGATTCAGTTTTTCCACTTCATTAATACAAAATCATGGTAAAATTGAAATGTAAACTTGTGGGTGACCAACGAGTCAAAATAAATAAAAGAAATAGTATCACCTTCTTACGCAGGGTCAAAGAACATGTCGGTCAGTTAATAATACAGTAGCAGCTCGTGTTGGAAGTGAAAGCTGTGAAGAACTGCAATAGCAACTGACCAAACAAATCATAGCATTTGGTCTAAGTTATACTTTCTGCTCGTATATTAATTACTGTTGGGATAACGTTTACTACACGTAGAATTGACGGCATACTCGTTAGATGTAATGAAAAATACCTGAAGTTACTGGCTTATAAAGCAACATTTTGTAACATGGAATAAAATTACCCCAGCAAGAGACAACTAAAATTAAATAGTCAGTTACAGCGTACCTCTTAAATAAATGATATTACAAAGTCAAATGCTATTTCGATAATATAGAGTAAGAAATGGTAAAAAAATAATAACTGTTATATGTTAATGTATTTTACTACAAAATCGTATGCCCAGGGTCTGTGGTGCGTAATTCTAACACCTTTCTTTTCCTTAAGCTCAACATCCCATTCACTGCAGTGATGTACTGCCTCAGCCTTTTTGAAAACGACCATGGGGTAAAAAGAAGAATTCAATAGATTGGCGGAAATATGGTTATGGGAGCACTGACATGTGTCATGATACAAATGAATAGTGCGAAACGTAGTATTGGAGTTGGCACGAATTAGTAAACTGAAAGAAAAAAAGAAATTGGTTGCCTTTCTCAATTAAGCTGACATTTCTGATATGATTTTCTAAAAGATCCATGGATGAATAAACAACTAACTAGCTAGAGTTAATAGAGACATTCGCCACTGCGAAATTTATACAGGTCCTCACAGAAAAGACAAACACTTTTCCTTTAGTTTTTCCTACATGGAGAATATATTCAGAAACTACTGATCGTTGCCAGCAAACTCTTATTTCGTTTTTTGCGTTACAATATTATCTTGGGAGCAGATTTCTCCACCTCTGTTTTACAGTCATTCTGCCTTCTCTGCTATTGGTCATACGTTTATAACGGAATTGCACGCGAACATCACTAAGTGCCGAAGTCGTAATTGCTAGACTACACATTAAAATGACTGGGGTTTAGTATTACAGAGCTTCACTGGGTATTTAACATGTCAAGAAGATGTTTCACGTTTTAAACCTAACGTTAAACGTCTGTTGTTCCCTCGTGAAAGGTTCGTTCTGTGTACCTAATGAAGTTTTAATGAAAATGTTACATCGAGCCCAACGTTAATTATAAATGAGTCAATCAAAAAGACCCCATTATCTTTGCCATTTGCAACGTAAGAGACATGTATTTATTGATTTTTAATTTAAACTTAATGAAAACTTTTATGTCCATCTTCTCACAAAAGGCTTTAATCGCTTCACATCAGACATTGGAGCTATTACAGTGCATTAATTTTCTTCAACGGTTCAGCTTGTAAAATAACAAGCTCTCCATCGGTTTACTACCCAAAGAAGAATTTTAGTTTTCCTCCAAAAAAGGATGCAATTTGTGACCACTAAATATGTAAAGCTCAAAAATTGTATTCTCTAGGAAAGCACACAAAGAAAATGAACTCGATTGTGGGTATGTCATACGAGTTCCAAAATATTTCTTTTTAGTAATCCACCAAAAGCATTCTGCAATCAGAGTGTCATGCTTAAAACATTCTAGATATTTCGGGAGAAATGTAGTTTCACCAAATACCTGATCCACCACTTGATGGTGGAGCAAAGCCGCCGAAACATGTTAAAAATGACAATGTTTCATGATTAGTTACGTTATGTGTTTTGTTTGTAGGTATGATAAAGTGAAGGTATGACAGACTGTAGGTATGATAAACTGAGAGTCTGAAGCCAAGTGCACCTTGATTCGGAGGTATAAGTATCTGAGAAAAATATCGAGGAGAACGCTGTACTGACAAAGCGGAATCTAACCGAAGCAATTAGCGTCGGAGTTGCTAGTGGTAGGAGAGTAGCGCTTGAGAGTGTGGATGTTGCTGAACTGGGGAGAGGGGCTCGCAGATCCTATTAAAGTAGTCTCTTTCCTGGCAGTAAGGCGGTATTACTTACCAGTTATCGAGAGATATAACGCAGTTTCAAAACCAAATTACGAGGGCATGCTGAAAAGTAATGCCTAGAAATTGACGGCCGCTGTGGCCGAGCAGTTCTAGGCGCTTCAGTCCGAAACCGCGCTGCTGCTACGGCCGCAGGTTCAAATCCTGCCTCGGGCATGGATGTGTGGTATGTCCTTAGGTTAGTTAGGTTTAAGTAGTTCTAAGTGTAAGGGACTGATGACCTCAGATGTTAAGTCACATAGTGCTTGGAGCCATTTGAACCTGGAAATTTTTATTCTGTCCTCTATATCGGTTGGGGTATTACATGTCATGCATATTATTTAGTCGACCTACCCGCTTCACTGACCTAAACTGCGACCTCTGCTTTTAGAGGGCTCCAAAATTGTACCGTGTAACACGGCTGTGTTTAAGGTCTCTCTGTCGGTGGTGAGAAACAGCTCAGATAACTGAAAGCACGAATTCGACTAGCACCCTCTCCTTCAGTATGAAAATACCAGAGCACACACGAACGCTGCGATATCCAGAAGAATGCGACGCCTTCGGTTTCTTTCCATCGATCGTCCTCCTTACGGTATCGACATTGCCCCATCCGGTTTTCATCTGTTCCCAAAAGTTAAGAAACACCTACGAGGACCTCATTTCGATTGTGAAGAATCGTTACAAGCAGAGGTGAGGTTGTGGCTCCGTCAACAGACTCAAACAGTCTACAGTGTCGGCATCGACAAATCGGTCTCTCGTTGGGAGAAATGTATTGTCGCCAGGGTGCATATGTTGTGAAATAAATATGTACACATGAAGAATAGAGATGTAGAAGGTCAATAAAGTTTGTTTTATTTAAAAATCCTTACAAGTTTCGTATAAAAAATTCGGTGACATTACTTTTCAGCACGCCTCTGTATACAGATTAGAAAAACTTCAGTCAATCATTTGTTTTTGAGCTCTATGAACCGGCGACTCATAAGATCAGGTCGTCTTCGGTTCTGTCAACGTTGGTAGATAATGATCAACTCGCTAACGGTTAGCACGAGTCAGATGAACTACTATTGAGAGTACTACTACAAAATGATAGGAAAGAAGAAGACGCTGTCATGAGATGTTGAGAGAACAGCTGACTGAGGGGTACGAGAAAACTAGGACCGTTAATGCAGGTGACGACAAGATGTCCTGGAGATGCTCAGCACATAAAAAAGGTCACCAGGCCCCGATGGCGTTCATGTAGAAAAATTAAATTATTCGGGAAACAACCATAGGTGCTACTTTAAGTGGACTGTTCAGTCAATGCCTGGCGCAACCAGACTTTCCAACCAGATGCAGTTCTGCAGAGAAACGGGGAGGATAAAAATACTATCCAGCGAAAGCCCTATTTCTCATCTGCCTTTTAAATATTCTTAGATCGACGCTTGAAAAGTATTGAAGAAGAGGGCCACGTTCACGGGAGCGAAACGGGATATGCATATATGATTATTGTTAACGTTAATGAAAACATTATTTTAGTCCTCTTCATGCAACTACAATTGAAAATAAGTATTTTTATAATTTTTGACGCTCAATATGGCTTTATGAAGGGTAAATCTGTTGAGGATGATACCAATGACGCTTTGCTGATGCAGGGATCAGTGGGCAATGTCGTTGTAATGACAGATGTATCTGGTGCCTTTCAGTGTCTTTAGAGGGCCTCTTTATTTGTGCAGTTGAGACATCTTCAGTAACCACGCAAAGTGTTAAAAAGCTTCCAGACTACGGTGCACATACAGAAGTTTATCTTTAGAGCCTTTAAGTTACCCGGTCGTTTTACGATTTTATGAACCGCTCACTGGCTCGGTAAAATTTTTGACCTGTTGGTCGGTGTTGTATTCATTTGGGACTGGACTTATAATGACCGAATTATGAAGGGTTGCCAGACAAAAACGAAAAATCATCTAACTATTAATATAAGCATTAAGCCTTGTAAAGTGGGTCACACACATTGCAAAATCGCTGATTTCACGCTCACTGATTGCGAATTGGAGGTAAAAAAGCGACGCAGTCACGTACCATCTGTAAGTACATCGCTCAAATGCCGGCTGTAGAGGCTGTCAAACGTCAAACAAAGCACAGCTACAGCGGGCAGATGAGCTCCAGTAAGCAGAACAATATTCCAGCTAAGAGAAGAGTTCCAGCAAGCAGATTAGTTCCAGTGAGCAGTAGAGTTCCGGGGAGCAGAAGAGTTCCAGCTAGCAGAGGAGTTTCAACGCGCAGAAGCGTTTCAGTGAGCCTCGAATATACAAGCCTGCCGGCAGATACTATGTGAGCGAGCATTATACTCAGTTAAGCCTGTGTACTAAGAAGGACTTGCAAAAACTTGCCTGACTAACCTCTGAACTATGGTTATTGGTCTCCGTCGTACATTTCGCTACATGTACCTACGTCTCTATGTTGCTTTCATTGTGACGAATACTTGAATACTTAGGGTTCAACTGTAGCAATAGAATCTAGCACTTCCATGTTTCGTGGTCGGTAGTACCATACGTTACTGTGTATGGGTTACTTTAATCTTAACAAAGTTATAGAAAGCTACAGGTTTGCGTGACAAATTGTTCTGGTAATAGATTGGAGAGTCAAATAAGTCGCATCTATGCTTTACACTTACTGGAGCTATAAACTAGTGCTTGAGCGTTTTTATATGTTCATTGAAAATACATGAAGAAGCAATAAAAATCACTCCCAAGTGATTCTGCATTGTTTCCTACCACAGAAACCTGATACATCTCAGCTTGACCACGTCACCATTTCACTCCTGTACGCAGTCGCTCCTGTTCCAAGAAACGGATGACCCAAAATCCTGCGCCATCTCTGACCTGAGAGCGTGCTTCTGAGTTAGTATGTTGCGACCCAAGTCGGGTTACGGCAGATTACTTGTCGATAGCAATTCTGGACAACTTACTCCCGTGGTGCATGTAGCACTGTAATAACATACATAACTTTGTGACACACGTCTGCTTCTACTGCTCTTCAATACAACTAGCTCAACGCAGTATGATGAAAAGGCATCTCTGAATAAACCATTTTATGATAAACTCTGAGATTATTGTGTTGAGTACATGAGAGGTCCCAACGTCGATCTGAGGTCCACTCAGAGTAAATGAACGAGAACATTATTTACCTTTTCCCTTGAGTCAGCCATTGCCCTATTTTATACTGCTCGGTCGCAGTAGAGCAAAATACACTGTTCCATACTGTACAATACTAATTATAAAATAAATACTTCGTGCCCTAATATGTAAACCATCGTTTCCACTCTCTGACTCGTGTTTGTTCATTACGTGAGCCAAAGTGGCTACGCACCGTTCTACCCAAGTGGGTGGGTATCTCCTCGTCGCCTGTGTTCTTCGATCAAGAAGAAATGGGTAAGAGTAAGATGATTATAATCATAGTGATGTCGATATATTTACCGCTATAAGTCCCAACAGGAATCTGACAAGGGCAGATTTCAGTCTTAGGAACTACATTCTGGGACATAAATCCCGAACTCCTATCAACAACCTACAAGAAAAATTCGAATACCTGGGCATAATAACGTTTTCTGATGATCTCCTGTTACACGCCAAAGGTAGCAGTAAATTACAATCGGGAATGAACATAAAATAAACTTTCTATGATGCCTCGAAAGTCTACCTGTATAATATTGATATGAGGACTAACTTACTGCAGCAACCCTGTATTCAGAATTAATTACGTGCGCCGAGGAAGAAACGTTTGCTGTATATATCTCGGGGTGCAACTAAACGAGAAATCAAACTTTCATACCCATGTAAACACAATACGAACGAAACGTTTGTCTATTATGAACTGCTTGGGATCTGGCAACTCTCGTTAGCAAGTTCGTTTCACACGTATGCTCCTCAGTACTGTTACCGAAGAACTGGGGGAAAAATGTTGATGTTTATTTCGTTCTCGCTCTTCTTACCTACTTGGCTGGTAAATGGAAAATACAGTAAAGAAGTCAAAACTATGTAGAGAGCAGTGACATCTGGAGAGAATGTTTCAGCTTTTTGTTTATGCTGACGACACTTTGAGGTAGTAGTCTTTCTACGTTAAAGTCGCATGGCGTTGCGAAGTCTGCTTACTTTTTCTTGGAATTAACTCTACTAACAACTACACTGCTTAATCTCTCATTTTACGAGTAAATTTCGCAAGGTAGATGTTTAATACACGTTGCAGAAATAACCGATAGATTTCTCCAGTAACTTCAGAGAGTTTTCCAAGTTCATCGTAGTTAAAAACAGAAACTCAAGCCAAGATGATGGTAGCTGACTTTAAAAAGTTAGAGTTTGCATACGCATCAACACTACAGATGTTAAAAGTTTGTCCCCTCTTCGTTTGAATTTATGAGCAAAATTCCAGCAGTGTAAAAGAACTTCCGTATTCTTTATACTGTATTTCCTCCTCTGAAACTATCTTCATAGCGCTTGGAAATAGCTGTCGCATTCCCAGTCTGTTTTTCGTGAACGAGATCACGAGTGCCGTAATAAGTTATCAATAATGCACAGACAACGTTTTTTCCCCAACAAAAGTAACATAAACAGTGAAATCATATCATACAATGAAGGCTTCCACGACCGGATGTTTCAGCTGCTGAGAAGTTTTCAGGGTTGTACGGCCGTGGTCCATGAAACTCTTCAATCCCTGACGTTTCGTCCAAGGTTACGTTGGTCATCTTCGAAGGTACTCCTGGTTGTACTGAGTCTTGCCGACTGACGAGTCGGACGTCGAAGAGCGGTCTACATACCGTGGAAAGTGAGCGTGGTCTGGATTACAAGTAATAGCAGAGATAAACATTGTCAAAGATAAAATTTTTTAACCATCGATTATAGTACGTCAAAGATAAAAAATTATCATCGATTCTGTAGCGCCACAGTCCATATATCACTGAGTTTCATGGCTTCTTCTTTTCTGTTAAAATTATCCCCATGTTTATATATTTCGATGGCTTCTCTATATAGCTGTGGATAATAGTTCGTCATAGTAAATAAAACTTCAGTTTCCGAAAGTTTCACTACGTGATCACCTGATTGAAGAGCATGTTCCGCGAAGGCTGATTTGTCTGTTTTCCCTAGTCGGCAAAGACTTTTATGTTCCTTCTACCGTGTATTCACACTTCTCTTTGTAGTTCCAATGTAGACCTTGCCACACGCACACGGAATCTTATATACACCACTTACAGACGGAGGGAGACGTTTATCCTTAACGGAATGAAGTGCTTGGCCTATTTTCTTAGTTGGTCTGAAAATCGGTCGAACGTCATGTTTCCTTAGAATCTTGCCGATCTGATCCGTCACTTTTTTGATGACGGGTGTCCTTTCTTTGTCCTTAGGCCTCCTGTTATTCGGTCGCAAAACTCTATTTATTTCCTTACTAGAGTACCCATTATTCTCAAAAGTCTAGTGGGTAGAGCTAAAAGGATTTGTACGCCGGAACACCTGGACGCCGAGTTAAAGCATCTAAAGCAGGCTGTCCGGTCATCCAGATTTCGGATTTTTAGCAGTTAAGCAATGGGAGCACGAAAATTCCTTTCCCCATTATTGGCTCACACAAGTCTCCAATGACATCTACGGCTACGACAAATTGTGCTCTAATCTACTTTCCCTTTTATTTTTTATTTTTTGATTTGTTCTAATGTTCATAAACTGGAAACGGATTATAAGTAGAACAGCTATCGTATTCAACACTCTTCATGGTCACACATACAGGCTAAAACTGCCCTGCATTGTTACCACTAAGAGCACTGAAAATGTGCAATGAGAATTCAAAAATACTCTTTTTATGAATGAGGTGTCAGAAAATGTGACAACAGACTTTTTCGCAATATTAGAGAGACAAATATATTCACTAGGAATGAAATGGAGACCCATACTTGTAGCATATAATACACCATTTTACCCAAATCCTGGTCCATGACTCAACTCCTGTCCGTATATCACGCAGATTGGTAGGAGAAACGTCATAGAGAGTTTTTCGCGGTATTTTGACTCAGTTCAGGAGCGAAGATCTGACCCATTGTCTTGGTGATGGTAGAGGTCGCCTGTCGCGTGCTGTATGTGAACGAAAGGGTGCACATGTTCGTACAGTAGGCTCCAGCGTCACTCACTGATGAGAAACGATGACAGACGTTCGATGGACCCCAACACACCCACTACAACATCCCCAGAACTAACAAAAGCACCAGGTGGTTCGATGAACCGTCTGTGAAGCACTTAAGTATGGCTTAAAGAGTAGCTATGTAGATGTACATGTAGATCTCTGACAGAGCCCATGGGCTCGTCCTCTTTTCTATAATGGATGCCAGAGCCAGTTTTCAGTACCCGTGGTCTAGGGGTAGCGTCTTTGATTCATAATCAAAACGTCTTCGGTCACGGGTTCGATCTCCGCCACTGCCTAAATTTTGATAAATAATCAGCATTGGCGGCCGAAGACTTCCGGCATAAGAAGTCAGCCTCATTCTGCCAACGGCCTTGTCAAAGAGGGCGGAGGAGCGGATAGAGGTTCAGGGCACTCTCTTGGCCTAGGGGTGGGAAATTGCCCCTAAAGGCGGAAGAATCAGCAATGATAAACGACATGAGGATGCAGAAGGCAATGGAAACCACTGCATTAAAGACACGTAACGTGTATCCACAGGACATGTGGCCTGTATTTGAAGAAGTGTCATGATGATCTCTCCATTGGCAAAAGATTCCGGAACAGTCCCCCATTCGGATCTCCGGGAGGGGACTGCCAAGGGGGAGGTTACCATGAGAAAAAGATTGAATAATCAACGAAAGGATAACGTTCTACGAGTCGGGGCGTGGAATGTCAGAAGCTTGAACGTGGTAGGGAAACTAGAAAATCTGAAAAGGGAAATGCAAAGGCTCAATCTAGATATAGTAGGGGTCAGTGAAGTGAAGTGGAAGGAAGACAAGGATTTCTGGTCAGATGAGTATCGGGTAATATCAACAGCAGCAGAAAATGGTATAACAGGTGTAGGATTCGTTATGAATAGGAAGGTAGGGCAGAGGGTGTGTTACTGTGAGCAGTTCAGTGACCGGGTTGTTCTAATCAGAATCGACAGCAGACCAACACCGACAACGATAGTTCAGGTATACATGCCGACGTCGCAAGCTGAAGATGAACAGATAGAGAAAGTGTATGAGGATATTGAAAGGGTAATGAGTATGTAAAGGGGGACGAAAATCTAATAGTCATGGGCGACTGGAATGCAGTTGTAGGGGAAGGAGTAGAAGAAAAGGTTACAGGAGAATATAGGCTTGGGAAAGGAATGAAAGAGGAGAAAGACTAATTGAGTTCTGTAACAAGTTTCAGCAAGTAATAGCGAATACCCTGTTCAAGAATCACAAGAGGAGGAGGTATACATGGAAAAGGCCGGGAGATACGGGAAGATTTCAGTTAGATTACATCGTGGTCAGACAGAGATTCCGAAATCAGATACTGGATTGTAAGGCGGACCCAGGAGCTGATATAGATTCAGATCACAATACAGTAGTGATGAAGAGTAGGCTGAAGTTCAAGACATTAGTCAGGAAGAATCAATACGCAAAGAAGTGGGATACGGAAGTACTAAGGAATGACGAGATACGTTTGAAGTTCTCTAACGCTATAGATACAGCAATAAGGAATAGCGCAGTAGGCAGTACAGTTGAAGAGGAATGGACATCTCTAAAAAGGGCCATCACAGAAGTTGGGAAGGAAAACATAGGTACAAAGAAGGTAGCTGCGAAGAAACCATGGGTAACAGAAGAAATACTTCAGTTGATTGAGGAAAGGAGGAAGTACAAACATGTTCCGGGAAAATCAGGAATACAGAAATTTAAGTCGCTGAGGAATGAAATAAATAGGAAGTGCAGGGAAGCTAAGACGAAATGGCTGCAGGAAAAATGTGAAGACATCGAAAAAGATATGATTGTCGGAAGGACAGACTCAGCATACAGGAAAGTCAAAACAACCTTTGGTGACATTAAAAGCAACGGTGGTAACATTAAGAGTGCAACGGGAATTCCACTGTTAAATGCAGAGGAGAGAGCAGATAGGTGGAAAGCATACATTGAAAACCTCTATGAGGGTGAAGATTTGTCTGATGTGATAGAAGAAGACACAGGAGTCGATTTAGAAGAGATAGGGGATCCAGTATTAGAATCGGAATTTAAAAGAGCTTTGGACGACTTACGGTCAAATAAGGCAGGAGGGATAGATAACATTCCACCAGAATTTCTAAAATCATTGGGGGAAGTGACAACAAAACGACTATTCATGTTGGTGTGTAGAATATATGAGTCTGGCGACATACCATCTGACTTTCGGAAAAGCATCATCCACATAATTCCGAAGACGGCAAGAGCTGACAAGGCACAATCAGCTTAACAGCTCATGCATCGAAGCTGCTTACAAGAATAATATACAGAAGAATGGAAAAGAAAATTGAGAATGCGCTAGGTGACGATCAGTTTGGCTTTAGGAAAAGTAAAGGGACGAGAGAGGCAATTCTGACTTTACGACTAATAATGGAAGCAAGGCTAAAGAAAAATCAAGACACTTTCATAGGATTTGTCGACTTGGAAAAAGCGTTCGACAGTATAAAATGGTGCAAGCTGTTCGAGATTCTGAAAAAGTAGGGGTAAGCTATAGGGAGTGACGGGTCATATACAATATGTACAACAACCAAGAGGGAATAATAAGAGAGGACGATCAAGAACGAAGTGCTCGTATTAAGAAGGGTGTAAACCAATGCTGTAGCCTTTCACCCCTACTCTTCAATCTGTACATCGAGGAAGCAATGATGGAAATAAAAGAAAGGTTCAGGAGTGGAATAAAAACACAAGGTGAAAGGATATCAATGATACGATTCGCTGATGACATTGCTACCCTGAGTGAAAGTGAAGAAGAATTAAATGATCTGCTGAACGGAATGAACAGTCTAATGAGTACACAGTATGGTTTGAGAGTAAATCGGAGAAAGACGAAGGTAATGAGAAGTAGTAGAAATGAGAACAGCGAGAAACTTATCAGGATTGATGGTCACGAAGTCAATGAAGTTAAGGAATTCTGCTACCTAGGCAGTAAAATAACCAATGACGGACGGAGCAAGGAGGACATCAAAAGCAGACTCGCTATGGCAAAAAAGGCATTTGTGGCCAAGAGAAGTCTACTAATATCAAATACCGGCCTTAATTTGAGGAAGAAATTTCTGAGGATGTACGTCTGGAGTACAGCATTGTATGGTAGTGAAACATGGACTGTGGGAAAACCGGAACAGAAGAGAATTGAAGCATTTGAGATGTGGTGCTATAGACGAATGTTGAAAATTAGGTGGACTGATAAGGTAAGGAATGAGGAGGTTCTACGCAGAATCGGAGAGGAAAGGAATATGCGGAAAACACTGATAAGGAGAAGGGACAGGATGATTGGACATCTGCTAAGACATGAGGGAATGACTTCCACGGTACTAGAGGGAGCTGTAGAGGGCAAAAACTGTAGAGGAAGACAGAGATTGGAATACGTCAAGCAAATAATTGAGGATGTAGGTTGCAAGTGCTACTCTGAGATACTTATTTGTTTCTCTTGTGGCCAATCTTTGTATGGAAGATTTTGAAATGTGAGCACTCAGCTCAGCAGTTTTAAAACCAATAGTAGTTTAACGAAACGTTAATCATACCTTTATAGTTTGGCCTTATAATCTTGACAGACTGCAAGCATTCTTTCATGTAAGCATAAAATTTACTCTAGAAAAGGAGCGAATGGTTGTTTGCCGGTTTTAGACAGTGCGACGTAAGAGTAATGGGACACTTGGACGTTCGGTATTTTGAAAGCCGATTCACATAGACCTATACTATAGGGTGCTAGTTGCCACCACCCGGAGCAAGCAATAGGCATTCTGAAGAAATTGATTCTTCGTGCCCTTACCATCTCAGACGTCGACAACCTGCAAACGGAACTGGTCACCAACGATATGAAAAATGATATTCGTTTCAGTAGATAATGAAGCCGCTACAATCGCATAAACGGCAGCATAAGGGTAACAATCAAATTCCATATTCCTAAATTTCCGAAAAGCAGTGACAAGATGCCACACTACAGACTGATAACGAAGATACGAGCATATGGAACAGGTTCCCAGATATGTCAGTGGTTCGAAGCTTTCTTAAGTAACGGAACTTAGTACGTTGTCCTCGAAGGCGAGTGTGAATCAGAGATAAGAATATCGTTAGGAATGCCCCAGGGAAGTGTGATGGGACCGCTGTTACTGCCCGCGTACGTAAATGATCTGGCGGATAGGGTGTGCAGCAATGTGCGATGCTGTGGTGTACGGGAAAGTGTCGTCATTGACTGACTATAAGAGGATACAAGATCACATAGACAAAATTTCTAGCTGGTGTACTCGCCTCCTTCAAGGCGGCAAGCCTGCTGTCACCTACCACCGGTATTATTATTGGTCAGCGGATGAAATACAATGAAACAAAAACTGCGGGCCATACTTCAAACTTTTGGAACTCCATTATCAATGGAGTCTGAGGCACTTATCAATCGAGATGGCAGTTTCCAATCAGATACTGCATGGTATCGCTCTGAGTAGCCGGCATTGTTCACTAACAATTTTTTTTAAGTTCACCGATTTAGAAAATCAGTGTGGTGGAACACGTGGGTCCTATGAACGTAACTTGGGCCAAATTTTCTCTGGAACCTAGGATTTTAAACATTGAATTTTGATTTGTAGATGTACTTTGTCAGGATGACAAATATGAAGAACGCATAACAAGTATCAAAACACATTTGCACTTAACGATAGCTAAAAACCGTGGCGCATGACATTCAGTTTTTGAACATAAAACTTGAAGACAGATTTTCAAGTCTCAAACATCTATGGCATACAGGGTGTTTGACTAAATGTGTATGCCTCTGTAAGTTAAGAAATAATAAGCGACGGAAATACACTCCTGGAAATGGAAAAAAGAACACATTGACACCGGTGTGTCAGACCCACCATACTTGCTCCGGACACTGCGAGAGGGCTGTACAAGCAATGACCACACGCACGGCACAACGGACACACCAGGAACCGCGGTGTTGGCCGTCGAATGGCGCTAGCCGCCGTCAGTGTCAGCCAGTTTGCCGTGGCATACGGAGCTCCATCGCAGTCTTTAACACTGGTAGCATGCCGCGACAGCGTGGACGTGAACCGTATGTGCAGTTGACGGACTTTGAGCGAAAGCGTATAGTGGGCATGCGGGAGGCCGGGTGGACGCACCGCCGAATTGCTCAACACGTGGGGCGTGAGGTCTCCACAGTACATCGATGTTGTCGCCAGTGGTCGGCGGAAGGTGCACGTGCCCGTCGACCTGGGACCGGACCGCAGCGACGCACGGATGCACGCCAAGACCGTAGGATCCTACGCAGTGCCGTAGGGGACCGCACCGCCACTTCCCAGCAAATTAGGGACACTGTTGCTCCTGGGGTATCGGCGAGGACCATTCGCAACCGTCTCCATGAAGCTGGGCTACGGTCCCGCACACCGTTAGGCCGTCTTCCGCTCACGCCCCAACATCGTGCAGCCCGCCTCCAGTGGTGTCGCGACAGGCGTGAATGGCGGGACGAATGGAGACGTGTCGTCTTCAGCGATGAGAGTCGCTTCTGCCTTGGTGCCAATGATGGTCGTATGCGTGTTTGGCGCCGTGCAGGTGAGCGCCACAATCAGGACTGCATACGACCGAGGCACACAGGGCCAACACCCGGCATCATGGTGTGGGGAGCGATCTCCTACACTGGCCGTACACCACTGATGATCGTCGAGGGGACACTGAATAGTGCACGGTACATCCAAACCGTCATCGAACCCATCGTTCTACCATTCCTAGACTGGCAAGGGAACTTGCTGTTCCAACAGGACAATGCACGTCCGCATGTATCCCGTGCCACCCAACGTGCTCTAGAAGGTGTAAGTCAACTACCCTGGCCAGCAAGATCTCCGGATCTGTCCCCCATTGAGCATGTTTGGGACTGGATGAAGCGTCGTCTCACGCGGTCTGCACGTCCAGCACGAACGCTGGTGCAACTGAGGCGCCAGGTGGAAATGGCATGGCAAGCCGTTCCACAGGACTACATCCAGCATCTCTAGGATCGTCTCCATGGGAGAATAGCAGCCTGCATTGCTGCGAAAGGTGGATATACACTGTACTAGTGCCGACATTGTGCATGCTCTGTTGCCTGTGTCTATGTGCCTGTGGTTCTGTCAGTGTGATCATGTGATGTATCTGACCCCAGGAATGTGTCAATAAAGTTTCCCCTTCCTG
This sequence comes from Schistocerca americana, assembly GCF_021461395.2. NCBI lineage: Eukaryota > Metazoa > Arthropoda > Insecta > Orthoptera > Acrididae > Schistocerca > Schistocerca americana. Next base: position 248,759,286 of record NC_060126.1, on the reverse strand, counting down.
GGACAATGAATTCACGGTGTTCTTATTTCAATTTCCAGGAGTGTATTTATTGCGGTAGGTCACCATAAGAAACGTTACACTGTCTGCGGAGCTATGAACATAGTTTATTGTGTTATTACCCCAAAAGTTACAGCAAAAAGGTACAATTTTTTAAATGGAACAATAGTTGTTTATATCTTGCACTGATGCCAAACTCTACCCTCCATCCCAACCCATGCGTGGGTGACGGATGACAACTTCGAAATGTTCAATGGGAACCACCATTTTTATTGCAGATTACGATTCTACGGTAAAATCTACATACGTTTTGTATGAAGCATTTTATTCGTATCGCCACAGATGGCGCTGTAATCGGAAGAATAGAAATGGGTATACAATCGTAATTTATGACGTGCTAGTCAATAGCCCTTGAATATCCAATGGCACGTGGGACGTCACCTCGATGCTGGTTTGATAGGATAGACCAGTGTTTCATAACTTCTAATGGGAAACCCCATTCACGACGTTGTATTCCTCCGACATATCAAACAGGCGACTACTCGACGCGCCACCGTGGTCGTGTAGCGAACTACGACGTACCATAACAGGCAGTACACTGCGACCGGAGCTCAGATAGTGTGCAGACGTAGAACAGATAGTGGCTCTTGCTGTGCCGGAGATCTTCAACAAAAGCGATCGGCAACCCTTCGGGCACCACCGGCACGCGTGCGGCCCACATATCTCCTGCACGCCGCAGCATCGCGAACTCGCCCTGTTGCAGTGACGGACGGACACCAGGCAGCGGTACCAGCGCTAGCAGAGGCCACCGTTCCCAGGCGACGTATCCGCGTCCCGCACACGTGACCAGAAAATAGTGCCGCGCGTATTCCGCCGCCGGCCACTATAAAGATCGGCGCCAGGGCTGCACAGGTCAACGATCACGTCCGCCTGGTGGAGGAGCGGCTGCCTGCCTCCCTAGCCGTCAAGGCTGAAGATGATGTGATTGAAGAAATCACACAAGAAGAGGTGCAACAACAGCTCGCCCTCCTGCCGACCAGGAAGGAAGGTGGCTGCGACGACGTCATCAACACGCTTGAAACAACTGCAACCTGACGCAGTGCGCTTCCTGACGTCAATTTCCAATGCCGTTCTGAAGAGCTGCAGCTGCTCCTCGTCATGGAAGCATGCTGAGGTGGTGGCCATGCCAAAGGCGGGGAAGGGCAACAGGCTGGCCCAGAATTACAGCCTGCTGGCGTCCACTTCAAAGAGCGTGTCTATCGGAGAGGATTGCCCCGCCACGTCAGGGAAGAAGGACTGCTTCCTGACGAGCAGTTCGGGTTCCGCAGAGGGCGCTCGACGCGACAGCAGCTGCTGCGGCTCGTGGAGCAGGCGATGGAGGCGTGTCGCGAATACTTCGGGGAGGTGCTTCTGGACGTCGCCTGCGCCTTCGACTGCGTGTGGCACAACGGCCTCCTGTATAACTTACTTGTGCATGCGGTGCCAGTGTCGCACGTCCGCCTGCTCCAATCATACCTACAACAACGCACCTTCCGTGTGCGAGGCGACGATGGTACGTCAACAGCACGTCCCATCCGAGCGAGAGTACCACAGGGGTCCGTCCTCGGCCCCCTACTGTACTGCCTCTACACAGCTGACGTCCAAAAAACGCCTAGGGTACACCTGGCACTTTACGCAGACGACACCGCGTTTTTCGCGAAGAGTATGAAAGTGCAAACGCTGCGTCGCCGCCTGCAGCTCGCCTGCGACGAGCTTGAAGCTTGGGCCACCAAGTGGCGGCTCAAATACAACGCAGACAAGAGACAGGAGGTGAATTTCACACAGAAGGAGGTGCCAGCGGACATCCGGCATGTGCACATCATGGGTGGCCCCATTCCACGGTCATGCAGTGGTCGGTACCTCGGCGTTACATCGAACTAGCGCCTGACGTGGAAGGTGGACATCCGGGAGGTGCGGCCAAAGGCCAGGATGCACATTGTGTACCCATGCTTAACTCTGAGACATCACTACTGGACAGCGGCAGGATGCTGTACCTCAACCTCATCAGGCCAGTGTTGGAACACGCCGCCGTAGTCTGGGGGAACACAGCCGACACATCAGTGAACTTGCTACAAACCGTGCAGAACAAAGCCCTCAGTCTTGCACTGCATCTGCCACGTGATTTTCCCACGAGGAAAGTGCACCAACTTGCCGGGATACCGCCCCTTAAACAGAGCATCCGACAACTAGCTACGACATTCTACGCGGCAACGAGAGAATCCGAAAATCCACTCTTCAGTGGCCTGGGGAACCAAGTCCACTGGCGGTCGACGACACGCTGGCCGGACCTGCTGCGCGAGCAGCGAACACGCACCGGCAGCAAAAGAAGCAAGAACTTCAAAAATCAGTGAAACCGAGAAGAAAAACCAAAACGAGAAGAAACAGGTTCCATAGGCAGCTGTAGGAATAGCAGTACAGGCTGCTTAACCTACGTCACACCGAGCGAAGACGCCTTTTGAAGAAACGACGAGAGCACCGGTCATTCTTCCGGCTTCGGGAGCCTCTCCTAGCCTCTGGGCGAATGCCATTCACCGCGCGCAGTGGCCGCGCGGTTTGAGGCGCCATGCTACGGATGTCGCGGCCCCTCCTGCCAGAGGTTCGAGTCCTCCCTCGGGCATTGGTGTGTGTGTTGTTTTTAACGTAAGTTAGTTTAAGTAGTGTGTAAGTCTAGGGACCGATGACCTCAAAAGTTTGGTCGCTTAGGAATTCACATACGTCTCAACATCTGCATGCTGTTCACCCCACAGTCTTAGGACGCCGTCAAAGTCCATCGTAGGGACTGACGCCTTGTACTCACCATTCGTGGTTGTTTCCATTGGTGCGATCACGCTGTTTGCAGGATAGACTTTTCCGCTCCTATACTGGTGTTATTCAGGACAGCTTCATCGGACTTAGAATATATTCCATACAACTGTATCTGTCTTTGAAAATCCTAGTTGTGTTACTTTGTCAGATTCTTCGTACCTGCGAGACACTGTAGTTGTGATATTGTTATTATTGTCGAAGCAGACGCGCCTTTCCTAGGTCAATAAGCTTTTGTAAACTTTGATCATTGTTTGCCTTACGTCGGTGTGAGCGACACATCATCTCTAAAGACTGCAACAGTTGCGCATTGTTTATTGCCTACATACCTACCTATCATTTGGAGAAGAGACGCCGGCCGGGGTGGCCGAGCGGTTCTAGGCGCTTCAGTCTGGAACCGCGCGACCGCTACGGCCGCAGGTTCGAATCCTGCCTCGGGCATGGATGTGTGTGATGTCCTTAGGTTAGTTAGGTTTAAGTAGTTCTAAGTTCTAGGGGACTGATGACCTCAGATGTTAAGTCCCATAGTGCTCAGAGCAATTTGAACCATTTTGAACAGTTTTTAGAAGAGACGCACAAGTGTACAGAAGAAAAAATTGAAATGAGCTTGATTTTGGGAGAATGTAGGAGAAATGTTGACGCTGCTGTTGCCATGTAAAATTCAAATGGCTCTGAGCACTACGGGACTTAACTTCTGAGGTCATCAGACCCCTATAACTTAGAACTAATTAAACCTAACTAACCTAAGGATGTCACACACATCCATGCCCGAGGCAGGATTCGAACCTGCGACTGTAGCGGTCGCACAGCTCCAGACTGTGCGCCTAGAACCGCTCGGCCACTCCAGCCGGCTTTGCCATGTATGCAGAGCGTTTTCCAGAGAATGCTCGCTCTCGTTCGTTGTCTTACAACGTTGTGAACGCCTTTATGTCTGATGGCAGCGTAGAGACGGGCAAAAGGAAACGAAGCAAACGCATATAGGGGAAGCTAAAAAAGTAGCTGTACTAGCGGCAGCGCACCACAGCTCACGGATAAGCGCCCCGCAATTAGACTGCGATTCCGGCATCTCTGTAAGTAGTACTGTCACAATACTGCATAGTCGTAAGTATCATCCATACCACGTGTCACTGCATCAAAAACGTTATGGCGCCGATTCCCATAATCGGGTACTGTTATGTGATTAGCGCATCAACAAATGCAAACGACCTTCACGTTCTTTGCCAGGGTACTATTTTCCGATGAGTCTACATTCACAAAGCATGGCAGCATTAACCGGAATAACATGCATTACTGGAATGTAGACAATCCCCACTGGTTGGGCAAGTTGACCATCAGCGTCCTTGGTCGGTTAACGTATGGTGTGGCGTCATGGTGAACAAACTCATTGGTCCGTGTTTTAACAACGGCACGTTCAATGGAAGCTAATATCGTTCGTTTTTGGAACAGGATGTACCGGTACTGCTGCAGGATGTTGCCCTGGACGTTCGGCAACATATGTGGTTTCAGCATGACGGTTGTCAAACGCATTACACAACTGAAGCACTGGAGGTATTAGACCATGCTTGCACTCGTCGGTGGATCGACAGAAGTAGCCCCGTTAATTGGCCCGTTAGGTTGCCGGATTTAACGTCGCCGCATTTCTTTCTGTGGGAATATTTAAAAGATAATGTGTGCCTGCAAGTGCCAACAGGCCGCGAAGACATGGTCGACGGTATCACAAACGGCTGTGTTGACATTCCCGCAGTTATGCTTCTGTCCTGTGTACGGTCATTTGAAAAACGGGTTACTAAGTGTACTGAAGTTGACGGTACTACACCTGAACAGTGACTGTAATTGAAAAAGTAGAGTAGCGTTCGCATCGAGCCATGGCCGAAATGGAGCGTCGAGTAGTCCCTTGTTGGATATGTGAGAGGAATACAACGTTGCAAAAGGTGTTTCCAATTGTTGTTGTTGTTGTCGTCTTCAGTCCTGAGACTGGTTTGATGCAGCGCTCCATGCTACTCTATCCTGTGCAAGCTTCTTCATCTCCCAGTACCTACTGCAACCTAGATCCTTCTGAATTTGCTTAGTGTATTCATCTCTTGGTCTCCCTCTACGATTTGTACCCTCCACGCTGCCCTCCAATGCTAAATTTGTGATCCCTTGATGCCTCAAAACGTGTCCTACCAACCGATCCCTTCTTCTAGTCAAGTTGTGCCACAAACTTCTCTTCTCCCCAATCCTATTCAATACCTCCTCATTAGTTACGTGATCTACCCACCTTATCTTCAGCATTCTTCTGTAGCACCACATTTCGAAAGCTTCTATTCTCTTCTTCTCCAAACTAGTTATCGTCCATGTTTCACTTCCATACATGGCTACACTCCATACAAATACTTTCAGAAACGACTTCCTGACACTTAAATCTATACTCGATGTTAACAAATTTCTCTTCTTCAGAAACGATTTCCTTGCCATTGCCAGTCTACATTTTATATCCTCTCTACTTCGACCATCATCAGTTATTTTACTCCCTAAATAGCAAAACTCCTTTACTACTTTAAGTGTCTCATTTCCTAATCTAATTCCCTCAGCATCACCCGATTTAATTTGACTGCATTCCATTATCCTCGTTTTTCTTTTGTTGATGTTCATCTCATATCCTCCTTTCAAGACACTGTCCATTCCGTTCAACTGCTCTTCCAAGTCCTTTGCTGTCTCTGACAGAATTACAATGTCATCGGCGAACCTCAAAGTTTTTACTTCTTCTCCATGAATTTTAATACCTACTCCGAATTTTTCTTTTGTTTCCTTTACTGCTTGCTCAATATACAGATTGAATAACATCGGGGAGAGGCTACAACCCTGTCTCACTCCTTTCCCAACCACTGCTTCACTTTCATGCCCCTCGACTCTTATAACTGCCATCTGGTTTCTGTACAAATTGTAAATGGCCTTTCGCTCCCTGTATTTTACCCCTGCCCTTTGAAAGAGAGTATTCCAGTTAACATTGTCAAAAGCTTTCTCTAAAAGTCTACAAATGCTAGAAACGTAGAAGCTTTCGAAATGTGGTGCTACAGAAGAATGCTGAAGATAAGGTGGGTAGATCACGTAACTAATGAGGAGGTATTGAATAGGATTGGGGAGAAGAGAAGTTTGTGGCACAACTTGACTAGAAGAAGGGATCGGTTGGTAGGACACGTTTTGAGGCATCAAGGGATCACAAATTTAGCATTGGAGGGCAGCGTGGAGGGTACAAATCGTAGAGGGAGTCCAAGAGATGAATACACTAAGCAAATTCAGAAGGATCTAGGTTGCAGTAGGTACTGGGAGATGAAGAAGCTTGCACAGGATAGAGTAGCATGGAGCGCTGCATCAAACCAGTCTCAGGACTGAAGACGACAACAACAACAACAATTGGAAACACCTTTTGCAACGTTGTATTCCTCTCACATATCCAACAAGGGACTACTCGACGCTCCATTTCGGCCATGGCTCGATGCGAACGCTACTCTACTTTTTCAATTACAGTCACTGTTCAGGTGTAGTACCGTCAACTTCAGTACACTTAGTAACCCATTTTTCAAATGACCGTACACAGGATAGAAGCATAACTGCGGCAATGTCAACACAGCCGTTTCTTAATCTTTCTTCTAAGATAAGTCGTAAGGTTAGTATTGCCTCACGTGTTCCAACATTTCTACGGAATCCAAACTGATCTTCCCCGAGGTCCGCTTCTGCCAGTTTTTCCATTCGTCTGTAAAGAATTCGCGTTAGTATTTTGCAGCTGTGACTTATTAAACTGATAGTTCGGTAATTTTCACATCTGTCAACACCTGCTTTCTTTGGGATTGGAATTATTATATTCTTCTTGAAGTCTGAGGGTATTTCGCCTGTCTTATACATCTTGCTCACCAGATGGTAGAGTCTTGTCATGACTGTCTCTCCCAAGGCCATCAGTAGTTCTAATGGAATGTTGTCTACTCCCGGGGCCTTGTTTCGACTCATGTCTTTCAGTGCTCTGTCAAACTCTTCACGCAGTATCTTATATCCCATTTCGTCTTCATCTACATCCTCTTCCATTTCCATAATATTGTCCTCAAGTGCATCGCCCTTGTATAAACCCTCTATATACTCCTTCCACCTTTCTGCCTTCCCTTCTTTGCTTAGAACTGGGTTGCCAACTGAGCTCTTGATATTCATACAAGTGGTTCTCTTCTCTCCAAAGGTCTCTTTAATTTTCCTGCAGGCAGTATCTATCTTACCCCTAGAGAGACAAGCCTCTATATCCTTACATTTGTCCTCTAGCCATCCCTGCTTAGCCATTTTACACTTCCTGTCGATCTCATTTTTGAGACGTTTGTATTCCTTTTTGCCTGCTTCATTTACTGCATTTTTATATTTTCTCCTTTCATCAATTAAATTCAATATTTCTTCTGTTACCCGAGGATTTCTACTAGCCCTCGTCTTTTTACCTACTTGATCGTCTGCTGCCTTCACTACTTCATCCCTCAGAGCTACCCATTCTTCTTCTACTGTATTTCTTTCCCCCATTCCTGTCAATTGTTCCCTTATGCTCTCCCTGAAACTCTGTACAACCTCTGGTTTAGTCAGTTTATCCAAGTCCCATCTCTTTAAATTCCCACCTTTTTGCAGTTTCTTCAGTTTCAACCTGCAGTTCATAACCAATAGATTGTGGTCAGAATCCACATCTGCCCCAGGAAATGTCTTACAATTTAAAACCTGGTTCCTAAATCTCTGTCTTACCATTATATAATCTATCTGATACCTTTTAGTATCTCCAGGATTCTTCCGGGTATACAACCTTCTTTTATGATTCTTGAACCAAGTGTTAGCCTACTGTAGTAGGCATGGGCTTTGTGTCTATCTTGGCCACAATAATGCGTTCACTATGCTGTTTGTAGTAGCTAACCCGCACTCCTATTTTTTTATTCATTATTAAACCTACTCCTGCATTACCCCTATTTGATTTTGTATTTATAACCCTGTAATCACCTGACCAAAAGTCTTGTTCCTCCTGCCACCGAACTTCACTAATTCCCACTATATCTAACTTTAACCTATCCATTTCCCTTTTTAAATTTTCTAACCTAACTGCCCGATTAAGTGATCTGACATTCCACGCTCCGATTCGTAGAACGCCAGTTTTCTTTCTCCTGATAACGACATCCTCTTGAGTAGTCCCCGCCCGGAGATCCGAATGGGGGACTATTTTACCTCCGGAATATTTTACCCAAGAGGACGCCATCATCATTTAACCGTACAGTAAAGCTGCATATCCTCGGGAAAAATTACGGCCTTAGTTTCCCCTTACTTTCAGCCGTTCGCAGTACCAGCACAGCAAGACCGTTTTGGTTAATGTTACAAGGCCAGATCAGTCAATCATCCAGACTGTTGCCCCTACAACTACTGAAAAGGCTGCTGCCCCTCTTCAGGAACCACATGTTTGTCTGGCCTCTCAACAGATACCCCTCCGTTGTGGTTGCACCTACGGTACGGCCATCTGTATCGCTGAGGCACGCAAGCCTCCCCACCAGTGGCAAGGTCCATGGTTCATGGGGGAATGTTTCCAATTAGAAGTTATGAAATAGTGGCCTGTGCTACCATCGTGGCAAGGCGATGGGATCCCAGGTGCCAATGGATATTCACACGCCATTGAGTAGCATATCGTAAATTACGATTGTGTACCCGTTTCTATTCCTCTGATTTCAGCGCCATCTGTGGCGAAACAAAGAAAATGCTTCAGACAAAACGTATGTATATCTTGCTGTAGAATCGTAATCTGCAAGAAAAAAACGGAGGTTCCTGTCGAAGATTTCAAAGTTGCCTCCCACCACCCACACAGCGGGTGGTGCGGGAGGGTGGTGTGTGCTATCATTGGATATCTCGTACAACTTTTTTTTATTCGATGTGTAGTTTCCGAGATATTTAAATGTTTCATTGAAAATGAACACCTAGTATACACCATAGATGTTTGAGACTTGAAAACGTCTCTGGTGCCGTACAGTTTCATTTGATTCAAGCACCCATGCCTGGGTTTCAGGCACTATCCCCTGTTTCGGCTGATGCTGAGGTGCTATTCCAATATGTTTGGAGCACATCTGTAAAACTTTTCGAGCTTAGGGGTCTGAAGCGTGAATGGTAGTTTGGATTGAGTATGGAGGAGTTCTATGGTAGTCCATGCAGTTGTACTAAGCCACTGTACCAAAGTGGTTATCAGATCTGTCTAGTGAGCATGAGACCTAGTCGTGGCACAAATTTTCATTCGTCTCTTCAGTCTGCATGTATACGTTTTTGGTTATGGGTTTCTGTATGTTCACGCTAATCTCAGAAACAACAACGGGATTTTGACACAGTTTTCACTAACTGATAGACTGATTCACAAGGCAACTTCCTGTACATTATTTATAAACGTTTCATGCAAATCGGCTGAACAGTGCTTAATTAAAGTCCCCTGCCACTGTCAAACCGATGCTATTGCGATCTGGCAATGAATGTCAGAACTCCTTCGAATAACGTATTCATAGCATGAATTAGAGTCCGCCACCCGCATTATTCTGTTTGTATGTAAAGGCTAATCTCAGGTACTTCTGTAGAGATTTCCATGCAGTCTTCATTAATAGACAGAATTATTCGTGGGGAAGGTTTGCGGACATGGGAGTTAGATGTAAGACTGCCCAAGGGCAGTGCTGGGTCGGCGTGAGCTATCACATCTGAGAAGGCGGCGTGAGCTACCGCAGACATCCTAAACGGCTTGCGATGCAGGACGCATCGGATATCAATCTGATACAAACAGATTTGTTGCGTAGAGTTAATGTTCAAGGGGTGTCAAAGAAAATGTGGGGTAGGCCACACAGAAAATGTAACCAGCGCTGGAGTCAGACGCCCAGCTAGTGCCCGTACCCCGTGTCAATCTGGCGCTGCTGTCGGGCGGAGCATGCGGCGTGATAGCTCACAAAAAATGGTTCAAATGGCTCTGAGCACTACGGGACTTAACTTCTGAGGTCAGCAGTCCCCTAGAACTTAGAACTACTTAAACCTAACTAACCTAAGGACATCACACATCCATGCCCGAGGCAGGATTCGAACCTGCGACCGTACCGGTCGCGCAGTTCCAGACTGTAGCGACTAGAACCGCTCGGCCACTCGGGCCGGTGACAGCCCACAGCTTCCGTCATTGTGACAAGGTATCACTCCAAGAACCAATTAAATAAAGCTCTGTTTGGGGAAAGTATGGGCCTATCAAGCTGCTGCTTACACACTGAGCTCTACATCGTGTTCAGCCTTTTTTTTATCATTAAACATGTGAGCTCACTAAACTCACGCATTACTTAGGTAGAGTACAAGCTTCAAACTAAAATGTGAGTCGTTTTCACACAATGACGAACTGCACACGCAGGAAAGTGGCGTGGAAAAGATTTACCATGCCTCCTGAGGGCTTTTTTGGAATGTGCTGGTTAAATCGTTTAAATTGTACGAAAGTGATGACGTTCACTTATCAACGTTGTTCCTCAAATATTAATTAAAACTCTACCAGTGGCCTGTAAACTATGTTACCACTACGCCAGACAAGTCGTCTGGCCGTAGACAGTGTGCTACCCATCCGAAGCTGGGGTGGGGCGCTAGTTATTGGTATAGGAGTAGCGACAATTTTAACCGTGTCTCGCAGGTCAAAATGAGGCTGGCAGCCAATATTTACACCGATTTACTGATGTAGAAGCACGAAGGAATAATCCGAGCCTTCAATGGTTCAAATGGCTCTGAGCACTATGGGACTCAACTGCTGAGGTCATTAGTCCCTTACAACTTAGAACTAGTTTAACCTAACTAACCTAAGGACATCACAAACATCTATGCCCGAGGCAGGATTCGAACCTGCGACCGTAGCGGTCTTGCGGTTCCAGACTGCAGCGCCTTTAACCGCACGGCCACTTTCGGCCGGCCGAGCCTTCAATGAACGCGTTCGAGCAAATCTGCGGCGCCATTAGCTTCGTGCACAGCAGAAGGCTGACAAGGAGCCTGACCAGTCCAATATGTCGAAACCCACCCTGCAATTTTTTGCACAGGAAGAACACACCGAAAGAGTTGCACTGTCAAAATTTTAGCTGCTTAGGTGCACTGAAAGTAGTTAAAGTTGGAAAATTTCCGAATTTGTCGATCGACAGGTGGCTGTAGAAGCGTGCACCCCTGTCGTAGCCGTAGCAGACAGTACATGTGCAACGCGACGGGCACATATCCTTGATTGACAGCACGTCGCTAAACAGACAGCGCTGCAAAAAAGCGCTCGTAATTTTAAAGCGAATTCCAGTTTCGTTGATAGTTTCACTGACACAGTTGTTCACCATTACTTATCGTTCGAATTTGCAAGTCATTTAATATCCATAATAATTAACAGCTGCCTTTGCGGTATCGTTAATTGTTACTATCGAGATACTAAATTTTTTTTCCTGTTTTCTTTGCGTATGCTTGCTAATAGCATCTGTCTTTGTGGAGATTCCAGAGTTTAACAGTAATGGGATATCCATTTCGTGTTTTGTACATTGTAAAGGTAACATATGAAAAACGTGGTATGCAGTCGAAATCAGCTACTTCTCCTGAAGGTATACATACCTGTTTTAGTTAATTTCCCGGGTATGCTTTCGAATTATGTCGATAGTTCGTTAGAAATTGTAATAACATTAGGAGAAACAGGAAATTGACGATTCCGTGAATTATGGCTCGAATGATGATTGTCGGTCTAATCAAAGTCCAGAGCAAAAATGCAATATCTTCCTAGCACAAAGAAAAGACGGAGAGCAATAACTTTCGGTGATAAAGAGAAAACTGTAGACTTTTTTGTTAAACGAAGGAGAGAGAAAACGTTTAAGTTAGGCTGTGTGTAAGGCCCATTTCCCTTTGTAAAATTTGAAGCTGAATTCTATAAATGGAAGAAAGATTTATAAGCAATGCCAAATATGCGGCAAAATGAAACTCGCAAAAGTGTGAAAGAAAAACTATTCGGATGATTTACGAGTAAAAGTGGTCCTGAGAGTCAATGCACCATTACCGAGGGAAATCTACAAGACTAGGACCTCCGGTTTGAAAGTACGTAAACATTACTGATTTCTAGGCTTCTTCGGCCTGGTGAAACAAATTCAGAAAATTTATACAGGAAAGGAAGTAGCAAAATTACGAAGTTTCCTTGAGGTAAACATGCAGAGGAGATGCGGTTAATAGGTAACACCATAGACAAATTTGTAACTTCTTGTTATCCCCTAAAAAGCCAGTCAAGTTCCGTGCAAAAACTGTATAGAGACCGCAAAAACAGACTCGTTTGTGCAGTTGGTGTATTGTATGACACATTCGTGTACAACAATGTCAGTGGTAAGTACTAGCGGATAACTGTTTCCGCAGCTTAATATATAAAACGTATGTCTTGAGTTACAGGGCCAAGAATTAAAAATAAACTGCTTTGTTGCAAAAATTTTGTAATCGATGCAGCAAACTCTAGAAAAAATGGAAGAGAACAATTTTCAATGTTACATCCTAAATGTCATCTTTAAGTGTTTCCGGTTGACTTGGGTTGCCTTCTGGTTTGTTATACTTCACATATGCACCAAACACTTAAATAAGTTGCCATCGGAACACTCCTTTTATATGCAATGAATGTTGCTTACTGAATTTCGGTCGCCAGCTAGTATGTGTCCAGAATCCGTGTGCCTTCCTCCTCCAAAATGGCTCAGACTTCGCCTGCTTACAGGCTGCAGATAAAGCTGCCGAAAATTAACTTCTCGTTCACTTTCACTCCACTACATAAATAAGAAGTGAGATGAAATTAACCTTCTTATATTATCTTCAAAATTACAACTCAGCACATGATAAATGAGGACAGCTACCAGCTCGTTTACTGTCTCTGTACTACATACATAACAGATTTGATATTCGACTTGATAAGTAACAATTACAATACATTTATTATCTTTGGCATTTCGCGTTCTTAGATTTAGCTGCACTAAATTATTCACTGCATTTGTTGGATTCTTGGCCTGGACATAACGACACTTCTGTCGTTTTGGAGGACGACGAAAAGACTGTTAACACAATTCGTATTCCACCGGGAAGTAACAGTCTCGTTCAGCTCCTCGATAAAGAAATGTTTCTACTGTTTAAGGCATTTTCCAGAAAGTTGTCAGATGGTACAACTGCCGAAAGCTCCTTGTTAGTTCAGGTTTATCACCGGAACAGTATGTGCATTGTCAGATTGCATCATCAAGCTAAAACTAAACATCCGACAGGCCTTGAAGACCCAACGGTACTAACATGATCATATTTTACGAATTTCATCATGTGTGACTGGTACGAAGAAGTACTAGGAAGCTCCGACTCTTCCTTACATGATGTTCTAGGCTCTCCAGAATCCAAAGGCCTAGTTGCACCGCCATGAATAGCGATGGAAGATTGGTTACTTCCGGGAGTAGTTTTCATTTTGAAATTTACCATCATGTCTTAGGTTAAAGTTTGGTTTGGGGAAAGGTAGTTGAACCTTTCGATGATAAAAATTCAAGCATTTAGCTTAGAATTATGAGGCCGCCGCTAACATGTGGGACAGACGCCTTTTGCAGCCGCCCACTGTGGGAACAGACGCTACAGTCTGGTGCTTTTATACAAAAGCCTGCCTCTTCCGCCAGTTCCGTCGTTCTGATGATCTTCATCGCCGCCTTCACTGCCGTTGAGGTGCAAGCACTATGGGACTCAACTGCTGAGGTCATTAGTCCCCTACAACTTAGAACTAGTTAAACCTAACTAACTTAAGGACATCACAAACATCCATGCCCGAGGCAGGATTCGAACCTGCGACCGTAGCGGTCTTGCGGTTCCAGACTGCAGCGCCTTTAACCGCACGGCCACTTCGGCTGGCCTGCCGTTGAGGTCTTCACCGTTTCCCTGGCAAGGGACCCTCACGAGGTACTATCACCCGGGCCAGGTGAACCAAGGTTTTTTAACGAGGTGTTACTCCTCCCCCTATGAAGAAGATGCGCCAAAACCTCGACCCAAGAGAGTGTGGACAGATGAGCAGAGACGAGCAGTTGGCGAGAAAATGAAGAAGTACTGGGAAGAACGGAAGAAAAAGAAACACCATAAGTCTTAAGTTGTACGCGGTCCACAGCTGGCCAAATTCATAAATTAAAAAAAAAAAAAAGACTGGTACGAAGCACAACGTGCAGGGCGACGGCCACGATCATTTCTTTTTCCATCATAATTCTGTCTATTTAAAGCTAGTAATTACTGTAAAGAGCGTGAGTGCATTAATTATTTTTATCAGGTGTGTTGTCTAAGGAAAATGTCTGTTTTCGTCGTCTAATAGATCCTTCAGATTTTTTGCCAATGGCGGCTTTAGGCGTCGGCCACCGCCGACGACCTCGCGCCTGTGGGGGCTCGCAAAAATGTCGTTCAAGTTGTTAAAATTTTAGCTATTTAGTTGTCCTTATTTATTTCCGTACGAGTGTAGCAGGATTTTTCTAGGGTCGTCTGGCAGCATTATGGAGGGTAAGCCCCTATTCCACGATGCACCTAAGGTATACACCTAGGCAGCAGCACCCCAAGCGTACATGTTCGGAACTGCAGACTGATCCAGGCAGACCGATTGCACGATACATGTAGCTGTCGTGAATCCGCGCATGCACACTAGATGGAAATGACGCACGAAACACAGAGAGCCGGAGACTCGCACGTGTAAAACTTGTGACTACGTTTCTTTTCATTACTAAGTGATAAATGTGTTTATTGTAGATAAGTTGTTTCTTATACTTCGATACATTTATTACAGTGTTGTGATTTATTTCATATTTGTGAGATAAGTCAGTATCCAAATCCATTTCTTAGCATATTTATTTTCCTTTAAAAAGTTATTTATTTTACTGTCGTAAATTTTAGATAAGTATTTCATAATAATTTTAATTTTTTTTTATTCTGCCATCATACATGACATTCTCTCTATAATATAACATTGAGTACTATAAGTACTGCACTTCTCAGCCTACTTAACAAAAAATATTTTTAGATCATCATGTCTAGAGGACCTTCAAAAAACAGAGACATAGGGAAGAAATGGGAATCCGATGCATCAAAAAGAAGAGAGCTTGAGACGTTTATATCTAAGCAAGCTATGAGTTCGAGAATTATGAAATTTCTTCAGAAACCTTCTTCAGGTGTTAATTGCTCCAGAGGCCTCTGATGAAACTCTTTTCCATGTTTCTTTAGTTTCTGAAACAGAATCAGCTTCAAGGTCGAATGAATCTGTTACCCTTTCTAATACAGCTTCAGAGCTGGGTAAAACTGCTGTGATCTAAGACTGTGAGCTGAATAAAGAGTTAAAAAGTGAAAAAATTTGTGACTCAGAAAATCAAGAGCAAGCTGTTCACATAAGAGAGTCATTTATAGAAATAGATCCGGGGAAGTGGGTGTTTCCAGCAACTGATTCGGAACGACATGACTTAATTAATTTAAAATTATCTCCAACAAAACCTAGGGAAATCCGATGAAAGTTACCCCAAAGGAGCAAAGAAAAGACAGTTTACTAATTTTGATTTTACTAAAAAATTGACTAACGGTGGAAAGCAATATTGCAGATGTTTAACTTACTCCATATCTCAAGATAAAGTTTATTGATTTCCATGTAGACTTTTTCGCATTACCAGAAGCAGATGGTAAAAGAAACATGTTTTGACTGGAAACATCTGAGTAGGATATTTCAAAGACATGAATAGAGTCAAGGACACATGGAGTGCATGATTGAATGGATGTAATTCTCTAAAGGAACCAAATACAGAAAAACAATAGATAAGGAAAACTGGAGACTGACAAGGGAATCACAATAGTACTGGAACAACTTGTCTGAAACATTGATGATATTCAAAATATCCACGGGTGTGCTGCCGGTCTATAGTGTCCAACGGGCACAATATTTCGGCGATCATACATGTCGCCATCATCAGGTGAACTGACGGACTGAGCTCCTGTGAACGTGCCGGCACGGAGATCCGTGCCGGCACGTTCACAGGAGCTCAGTCCGTCAGTTCACCTGATGATGGCGACATGTATGATCGCCGAAATATTGTGCCCGTTGGACACTATAGACCGGCAGCACACCCGTGGATATTTTGACTATCAAATACGCCGGGAGAAACTCAAGAATCACATTGATGATATTATCAACTGCTCAGCCATACACAGTCTGACATTTAGAGCTCATCGAGAAACTCTTGGCCTGAACAGTAGCGGAAAGAATGGAAATTTTACAAATCTATTTAAACTGTTCGCTAAATGTGATACAACTCCAAAGGATCACTTACAACGTATTAATCAAAAGGAAGTTAGTCAATATTATCTGGGCCACGAATCTAAAATTAATCACATGAATATCCAAATCTGTTATTAACGAAATTATAAACACAATCAAACAAGCAAAATATTATGCCTTCATGCTCGGCTGTACCAGGGATACAAGCCATGTGGAGCAAATGTCAAAAATATTAAGATTTTGCGATTCTTCTCCTGGAGAGATAGGATAACATTTCCTTGGGTTTATTGCCGTTGCAGGAACAACGAGAGAGTATTTAATAAATACCATTTTACAGGAACTATATAATAATGACCTAGATATCCAAAACTGCCACGACAGAGATATGATATTGGCGCCAATACGATTGGCATTAATAAATGTGTCAGAACAAGTACACTCAACAATAGTCCACGGGAATTCTTTGCGCCGTGAGGATGCCACTGCTGGAATTGACTTATGATAGTTGCAGCCAACAGTTTTACAACAGCTAAAACATTTCGTCAACTCGCCCGATTTGTGTATGAGTCCAATAAAACATCAACAGTGGTTAGGAGAGGACACTCACGAGCAAGTTGTCGATGGTACGTATTTTAGAAATCTGGATTTCTACTATTCGCGAGAAGTTGCATTGACTGGGGATATAAGAGCACACCTCCACACCCGACAAAAATTTGCTCTGTCGTCGATGTTTCCAGGTAAAATTTACGAATTAGTATCAAAAGTTCTCCCTCAGATTATGTACGTATTTTATTCCATCATTATCATCATCATCATCATTCAATTGTTTCATTTCAGAGAATATCATTCAATGAAATACCATCATGTATTGGTATCAATAAGCACAATGGCCATCATATTACTCAGCCGCAGGGGACATCACACTAATACCGTGTAACACTACATCTAGGTTTAATAATGAGCTCAATTCAGCGAAGAAGTTTTTTCATCTACACCATACTCATTGTCGACCATTCTCTGACCTCCAGCATCTTTCCAGCAGCCTAGAAGCAGGGACTTATAAAACTATTAGCCAAGAGGGGAGCTGCGGAATATCCTTCCGGCTACAGGCCCATTTGCATCCTACCAACACTATCCAAGGCTTCAGAATATATACACTCCTGGAAATTGAAATAAGAACACCGTGAATTCATTGTCCCAGGAAGGGGAAACTTTATTGACACATTCCTGGGGTCAGATACATCACATGATCACACTGACAGCACCACAGGCACATAGCCACAGGCAACAGAGCATGCACAATGTCGGCACTAGTACAGTGTATATCCACCTTTCGCAGCAATGCAGGCTGCTATTCTCCCATGGAGACGATTGTAGAGATGCTGGATGTAGTCCTGTGGAACGGCTTGCCATGCCATTTCCACCTGGCGCCTCAGTTGGACCAGCGTTCGTGCTGGACATGCAGACCGCGTGAGACGACGCTTCATCCAGTCCCAAACATGCTCAATGGGGGACAGATCCGGAGATCTTGCTGGCCAGGGTAGTTGACTTACACCTTCTAGAGCACGTTGGGTGGCACGGGATACATGCGGACGTGCATTGTCCTGTTGGAACAGCAAGTTCCCTTGCCGGTCTAGGAATGGTAGAACGATGGGTTCGATGACGGTTTGGATGTACCGTGCACTATTCAGTGTCTCCTCGACGATCACCAGTGGTGTACGGCCAGTGTAGGAGATCGCTCCCCACACCATGATGCCGGGTGTTGGCCCTGTGTGCCTCGGTCGTATGCAGTCCTGATTGTGGCGCTCACCTGCACGGCGCCAAACACGCATACGACCATCATTGGCACCAAGGCAGAAGCGACTCTCATCGCTGACGACGACACGTCTCCATTCGTCCCTCCATTCACGCCTGTCGCGACACCACTGGAGGCGGGCTGCACGATGTTGAGGCGTGAGCGGAAGACGGCCTAACGGTGTGCGGGGCCGTAGCCCAGCTTCATGGAGACGGTTGCGATTGGTCCTCGCCGATACCCCAGGAGCAACAGTGTCCCTAATTTGCTGGGAAGTGGCGGTGCGGTCCCCTACGGCACTGCGTAGGATCCTACGGTCTTGGCGTGCATCCGTGCGTCGCTGCGGTCCGGTCCCAGGTCGACGGGCACGTGCACCTTCCGCCGACCACTGGCGACAACATCGATGTACTGTGGAGACCTCACGCTCCACGTGTTGAGCAATTCGGCGGTACGTCCACCCGGCCTCCCGCATGCCCACTATACGCCCTCGCTCAAAGTCCGTCAACTGCACATACGGTTCACGTCCACGCTGTCGCGGCATGCTACCAGTGTTAAAGACTGCGATGGAGCTCCGTATGCCACGGCAAACTGGCTGACACTGACGGCGGCGGTGCACAAATGCTGCGCAGCTAGCGCCATTCGACGGCCAACACCACGGTTCCTGGTGTGTCCGCTGTGCCGTGCGTGTGATCATTGCTTGTACAGCCCTCTCGCAGTGTCCGGAGCAAGTATGGTGGATCTGACACACCGGTGTCAATGTGTTCTTTTTTGCATTTCCAGGAGTGTAGTTGACGAACAGTTCACAAATATTTAATATTTAATATTACCTTTTAGATGCACACCAGTGCGGTATCCGGCAAAATCGAAGAGAAACAAACTATGGATGAACAACGGGAGACTATTGAGTGCTTTTTGGATTTCAGCAAAGCTTTCGACACTGTCGACATTGGCATTCTACTTGCAAAACTCACGAGCCAAAATTTTACTTCAATCTCGCCAACGGTGTGTAACGATCGAAATAAAAATGTCACATTGGATGGATGTAGTACCTGGGGTCCTACAACGATCAATATTAGGCCCATTACTCGTCTCAGTGTGTCACTACATGTTTATTATGTGTCAACTATTCTGTCCCACTGCAAATATCACCTATACGTTGACGACATTTAGTGATATCTAAGTGCAAGTTCAACAAACCTTCATCCCTCATGTAAATGTCGGTTTACGTGCCCACTAGTGTGTGTGCAGAGCATAGTTTTGAAACTTAATCCATCGAAAACAAGCTGTCATAGTCGCTGACAAAAGACTTGTTGTCCCTTAGTTCAGAGAATCTCTTCCACCATTAATCCTAAACGGAACAGAAATAACTTTTCTTCTTTTGTAAGGTACTTGGGGATGATCCTGTATCATCATTTAAACTGGACAGCACACACAACTGCAGTCTGTAAAAAGATGTCAGCGCGTCTTCGCTCACTACAGAAATATAACAAAGTACTTCCTTTCGAACTTCAAAAGAAACATAGTTCACTATGATGATTCTGTTCTCCAAGGACTTGCGTACGAAAGTTCCCGCAGGCTGGAACTGGCGATGAATGCTTGTGTATGATACATTTGTGATATGCGCTTTCTCGACCATATCACACCAGCCTACGAACAATTGTCATGACTATGTGCCGATAAGCGTAGAGACTATCATAGTCTATGTTTGCTCTATCGTCTTGTCAATCATTGCGCTCTCTCTTATTTGTCTTTAACTCTCACTCTACTATCTGAACACTGAACAGAACAGAACAGCAGGAATACTCGTTCTCAACGAAGTAAACTTCTTTCTGTACCATCACAGAACCCTGCAATATTTTCTTATCATTTTCTATACCGTGGAACCCGACTTCGGAACAATCTTTCTCAAAAAAATCAGGGAAATTAAATGTCTTCCAAACTTTAAAAGACGGCTAACGATCCGCCTTACATTACAATAGTTATTTCTCTTACGTTCTGTGTAGCTCATTGTCATTAGTCTCCCTTCCCCCTTAAATTTTTCCTACCCCTTTTCGGTAATATTCTGTTCTTTCCTAGCAACCAGTGTCACTATCATTTGAATCTTCTCTGCTTCCTTTATCCATTCCGCTTCTGATAATGCTAAACAAGGCTTCAAATGTGCTAAGCTAATCTAGGTAGCATGGTATTCTGCCTTGGCAGGTCTTGTCATGGGTTAAGCATGTCTGTCCATAGCCAGTCTTTTCATTTCTGAATATTTGCCTCCTTTGATATTGTCCAGCATTTGATATCTTTTTTTTCCTCTTCCCCTTTTTCCCTCCATCATTCCTTCTATTCCTTCCTTCAATAAACAGTCCCTCCTCAAACAATGTCCAATCCAGTTCCGTTTTCTCTTTCTGACGAGTTTCAGCATGTTTCTTTCTTCTACAACTCTTCCTAATACTTCTTCATTCCTTACTCGGTCTTCCCATTTAACTTTTTCCATTCTTCTCCACATCCACATCACTAGTGCCTCCAATCTTCTTTCATCTTCCTTCCTCAATGTAATTGAAGTTATTCACTTGCTCTGTTTCCTCTCCCCCTATTTTCATACGGCATTTTCTTCCCTTTCCTCCAATTACCATGCTTTTCGTTTTCTTCTTGTTAATCTTCATTCCATATTCTTCTAATATTGTGGTTAGGTCATCTAACATTTGTTCCATCTCTCTTGCACTCTGCCGGCCGGAGTGGCCGAGTGGTTCTAGGCACTGCAGTCTGGAACTGCGCGATCGCAACAGTCGCAGGTTCGAATCCTGCCTCGGACATGGATGTGTGTGATGTCATTAGGTTAGTTAGGTTTAAGTTCTAGCGGACTCATGACATAAGAAGGTAAGTCCCATAGTGCTCAGAGCCATTTGAACCATTTTTTTCTTGCACTCTCTGCCATCACAACCATGTTGTCTGCAAATATTATACACTCCACTCTCCGACCCCCTATACAAATTCCTCTCCTTCCATCAAAAATTTCACTAATAATATCCTCCAGATATATATTGAACAGTGTTGGGGATAAACAACAACCTTGTCTTACACCTCTTCCCAGTCCAATTTCTTCACTCACCACACCTCCTAATCTTACTCTTGCTCTCTGGTTCAAATATAAATTTCTAATTAGCCGTCTATCCCTCCAGTCAACTCCATGTTTCCTTAGGATTGCCATCAGATTGTCCCATCTGACACAGTGAAAAGCCTTCTCAATCTAATCTACAGTGTGATTAAAAAAAACGTTTACAAACTGGCATGGCACACCGGGCATACAACAACGATTAATAATCACACAGGAAACGGGGATCGCAAACATCACTAGACGGCGCTACGGTCACATGTGTGCTAGCGTCACCGGAGACTGTTGAATTGGGCCGTACATTCTTCCGGACCGACTTTATGGACGTAAGTGTCTTGTAGTCCTGAGAGAGACTCCTGGACATTCTGACGTTCACATGCCTATTCGTCGCCGCATTCCATTTGAGCACGGCAGAGCCCCCGCGCATTTCAGCAGACAACCTTTCCGGGCCGCCGAATTGTTCACGTCGCATGGCCACCTCGGACACTGATCTGCCCCCAATAAATTTCTTCTTGTGGGGGTATCTGAAGGGCCTGTGTATGGAGCACATATTACATCGCCGGAGAACCTACAGCAAGTGCAGGTTTGTTGCGGTTTCAGAATGTCTTTGGGATACACCAGGTGTCCTTGAGAGGGTGCGCCTTTCAACGCAGCGTCGATGTGAGGCATGTCTCGATGAACCTGGACAAAACTTTGAGGGCTTTCAGTACTGTGTGTCATTTGCAGCATATGACTAAATAACTGAAACGCTATTTAGTAGCCCCGGATGGCCTTTGTGACCGCCTTTTCCTACGTGATTACTGATCACTGTTGCATGTTTATTAGTGTCAGTTATTAACATTATTATTATTGGGGAGCTTTCGTGTTGCTCAATATCGGATGTAAGAGAGAGCCGTATGGCCCTAATCCAGTCAGGCTAATTAAGCAATAAATAAATAAATATACAGCTGAAGCCACTCACTGATCATTAGCTCCTGTAGAGCTACAAGACTGCGGGAAAGCTGATTGCTACACTTCGCCTGCTGTTCCAAATAGTCGCAGGCATTTTCTATTAGATTAAAATTGGCTGATTTATTGAAAACGTCGATGTGCGGTAAGTGCCTGAAAGTTCGTTAAACCAGGAACGTGTGAGTGCAGGTCTGTGAACATGGCTGTTGTCATCCTGGGGGACGGGAGTGTCCACAGCAGAGTCGCCACGAAGACACAGAACAGAGGACAACACTTAGACATCCAAAATGTTCACGTGCACATCCTGGTTAACCTTCGCGGTAATTTGAAAGGGCGGATCCAAGTAATGGTACGAAAAACAGCCCCAGAATGAAGTAGAACTGCTTCCGGTCTGAACTATGTACACCGCCACGTACTGAGGGTTAAAGCCTAATCGTGTCGTCAGGTGAGCTCTACACCATGCATAATTTGAAAAGAGGCAATCTCACGACTCTTCGGAACACAACAAACATTTCATATTAGCTATTGTCTAGTGTCTGTATTGTCTGGCCCACTAAAGACGCCCAGTTTTGTGTGCCGCTGTGAGAAGTGGGCTTTTGCGAGGAACTCGATCCCATATCTCCACTGCATATCTCCCTTTATAATGCTTGCTCGGAGAGATTCCTGTTGGATTTGATACCAGTTATCATTAACAAGATGTGACACTCGTCTTCGATCGCCGTCTTACGACCACTCCTCTTATGCTCTTTTACATGGCTCCTAGGGGTGCAGCAGTCCTTTTAGAAACGTTGTACGGTCTACTTCTTCATCTACATGTACAAATATACTCCGCAAGTCAACATACGGTGCGTGGAGGAGGGTACCTTACACTACTTTTAGTCTTCGCCATTCTTGTTCCACTCGCGAATGGAGCGAGGGATAAACGACTGTTTGTGCATATTAATACCACCCCTAATTTCTCTTGTCTTGTCTTCGCTGTCCTTACGCAAAATGTATGTTGGCTGCAGTGGGATAGTTTTATTGCCAGCTTCAAATGTCAGTTCGCTAAATTTTCTCAATAGTGTTTCGTGAAACGAAAGTCGGCTTCCCAGCAGGAATTCCAAATTGAGTTCTCGAAGCATCTGCGTAGTACTCGTGTGATGATCGAATCTACCAGTAACAAATATAGCAGAACACCACTGAATTGCTTTATCCCGACCCGTTGGGGATACCAAACACACGAGCAGTAGTCAAGAATGTACAATACCCCACGTGTGTGAACTTAGAAATCCTTGCCAGAGAGGGAGACTATCTGGAGTCCGATTTGCATCTTAAGACCCAATCTTGATAAACCTAACACAATGGAAATATGCTATCTGAGATTTAGCCATGACGTGAGAGCCTAAGGCAGGGAATTTCCATAAAATCAATTAATAATTTCAGTTTAAAACCAACTAATACTGAAAATAAGATGAAGGAAACACTATCTATTGTAAACGAAATTCAAATCAAAATGAACTAGTGATTTAATAAAAGAGTTCGTCTCCGTAGACAAGAAAACCAACAGATTGACAAAACGAGTCTAACATGATAGACAATTAGTCAGCACAAGTATGATGTCGAGGGATGTATAATGGATTCAAGTTGCAAATTCCCTCAGTAATGTGAATAAACCCCATCAATCTGCATTTCACTATCAAGTGGTTGGCTGTCCGAACTAAAATGTAAATGTCTTGTGACTAGGGCCTCCCGTCGTTCGCCGTCGCACTGACTACTCAGCTACCGGGGGCGGACTGAACTAAAATGAAAAGAACCTATCTTCGTCACTGAAATCTAACGGTACTGTGGCGTCCCAGCCCAGATCACCATACAAGAATGATCGCCCCCTCAGCGGTCGAACACTTGAAGTCGCCTCGAAGACGAGTGTCTCCGATCATGCATCCCTGCGTCCCACTCCCCCATTGGCGCCGGCAAGACAGCAAACATAAATCAGGCCAAATGTTATTTACTTCTGTCAAATCGCGTGAAACTACAATGTTAAATAATTTCTCACCGCGAACTATGTGAAGTAGAAGTCCACTTATGGAACACTCTCCTCTCAAAGTTTGCTGCGGAAATTCCCTTCTGGCGTCAAGAAGCGATAAACGTAGTTTATGTAACTCAGAATTTCCAATACGCCAAGCGAACGCTACAGGAGCTCCACCAGGTCCCGTTCCCACAGCAGCAGGCCTCGCTTGTTCGGGAATAGTGAGTTGTTTCCAGATCGCAGGACAGCCTTTAAGACTGCAACCCTCTAACTGGGCACCGTACGCCACAACACCGAAAATGCCGTCCTCCGGTACGTGACACGACAGTCCCACAAGTCCGACTCGACTGTCTCTATCGCCGTCGTAACCCAGGCACTTAAACCTCTGCGTGGCGAGCGGAATGCTCCGTTGAGTCCGCTTAACACGAGCGACTTTCTGATCAAAATCTACTACTCGAAGCGCGCGCACCTTTCGCGCCTGCGTGTAAATCAGCAGCCATCCACGTCGCGAATGTGCCTACGACGTCAGTGTTCTGTCGAGTGTCGGCTTCTAAATTTCTGAGTATGCTGCACACTGCACATGTGCAGAAACACGAGGCTGTGTCGGCGCCTCCTAAGATTGGAAGTTAACCTATACTGGCTGAGCTCACTTCTATTATACAAATGGATATTATGCTGTCTTGTCTTGCTATTGTCTTGTTTAATTCGTTTTCGTGACACATTAAAAAGGTTGCACGAGGTCTCGATATTTTTCCTGCTAGTGTTCCACACGAGAGACAAAATACCTGAAAGTAAGAAAGGTATTTACGTGTTGCAAAGAAGAATCCTTCACTGTGCATAAATAAGAACGCAGATAGGTAAACGTGGTTTTAATGAAAATTATTTCAGCAGCGAAAAAGCCAGTTGTTTGACGAGAAAAATAGTTTTCGATGTTATTTCGTACATACAAAGAAAGAAAGAAAGAAAGAAAGAAAGAATATAAAGAAGAATACAAAGAATGAAACAAAAAGGTGGTATTTGCTGCGTTCAAGATATTGTTTGATGTTTTCTGGTGTATAAATTTTCTCGGGCAAATAAATGTATAATGGGGGTTGAACCGCTCTACCATCCTCCACACCTACAAATCCTTAATCCATCCCATCCTCTGTTATGCCAGTCCTGCCTGGATATCCGCCACCCCCTCCCCCCCCAAGTTTTATAAGTCCCTCCAGATCCTTGAGCACCATGCACTCTACCTTGCCTTCCGTATACGCCTCCTGTCCCCCACCTATATCCTCTACGAACTGATTCCTTTCCCCCATCTGCTCCTATTCCTCGAACATATCTGTGTACCCTACGCTCCATCTCTACACCCTTCATCTCCTTTCCCAAGGTGGTTTCCATCGACTCCCCCTTCTGGATGATGCCCTCTCTCCCTCCATTTATCCCTCCTATCAACTCTGATCCTCACCTCCCCCTCCCTTCCTCTGTCCTTTCCAGGGCTCCCTCTCCCCCCCCCCCTTCGATCATGTTTTTCCCTGCCTACCCTGTCTCTGCCTTCCATCTCTCCCTCGAGTCCTTTTGCATTCCCCTCCTCCACCTTTCCCTATTCCCTCTCGCGTTTGCCCTGCCCCGCTTATGAGTCCTCTCCCTCCGTCGGTTCCCCCTCCCTCCCACCACTTCCGTTTTTCCTCTCCTCCCCCCCTTTCTTCCCCTCATCTCTCCAGTCCCCCCTCCCCCCCTCCATCTGCCCTTGGCTGTGTTGTGTCGTCTTCATGCCGACTTTTTAGTGTAGTGTTTTCAGTGAGTGTTAAGTGTTGTGTGTCTTTTCCAAACTGTTGCGAACGGCAATCATACTGTCGCTGGAGGTGATTTTTTTAATCTCTTGGTAACAGAAACCAGACTGTCGCCATGTTTTTTAATTGTCTGTCTACTATTTTCCCTGTCTGCTTCCTGTGAATTTTATTAGCATCGCCAACCCTTTGTTTTATGTTTTAACTTTCCACAATTTTCCACCGTTTTACAATTTCAGTCACCGTCTTATCGCCTGCTTTTATTGTTTCTTATATTCTTCTTCTGTTTTAAAAATTCTGTAGGCTGATTAGCAGCTTGCTAAGCTGCTGCCAGCTCGCTCCCTTCGGGGGGAACCGAAATTCAATAAAGGGATAAAAAAGAGGATAAATGTATATACTTTTAAAATGTTTTGACGATATTTTTCTTATTTTTTCAGTTCCCAGGCACGTAAAGAATTTACCACATGACCTTTGACAAGAACATCCACTACGAGTTTTGCTTTGGTCATTAATAAACTGTTATCGCAGTTTTTCCTACATTTTGTTACTATATTTCGATTTTTCGTAAAAAGTATAGTCCCTCAAAACCTCACTTTACCAAACGCACAGCAGACAGCTCGCACAACACACGCATTTCTCACGCTGACGTTTTAACGAAAACGACCACTCGAGACAGAGGAGACGCAGTGCAGGAATAAAGCGCCAGGGGCGCTGCAGTAGACGCACTCGTCTCGATTGCTCAACTGCAACGAGAATGTCGACTGTTTACTCCCAGTGCTGTGCGCCTCGAGCGTTCCACGCCTCCTGGGAAAACGAACTGCTAGGTTTACACGTATTCCCCTGTGTGAAGCGACGTAAGTTCAGACAGATGATGTCTGCGCTGTTATCAAACACAATACCCAGAATCAAGTACGACGGTCAGAGTTAAATGAAGTGGTGAAGATCACGTGTCCCGCATATCTACAGTCATGACTAGGAGCACACAGTATTAGCTTTTTAATGGAAGGAGACTAGCCAGATAGCTTGTAGCCTTTCAAATGGTTCGTACAAGAGTTGTATAGGCGATCTCCTTCACTAATGAGCTACTGTTTCCTAAAGTTCTCCCAATAAACCTAACTTGACAATTCGGCTTCTCGATTACCCAACTTACATGTCCGTTCCATTTCACTGAATGTCAACTTGCAACGATCCGCATAGATGTTTAATTTACGTGACTGTGTCAAGAAGGCACCGCCAATACTGTATTCGATCATTAAATGATTGTTTTACCTGTTCATCCGTATTAAATTACATTTTTCTACATGTACGGAAATCTGCCATTCTTCACACCAAATATGAATTGTGTCTGTTATTAAGTATCCTTCTAGAGTCACTGAACGGTGACACTTTCCCATTCACCACAGCGTCATCAGCAGACAACTGTCTGCACTGTTCGCCAAATCGTTTATGTTTATAGAGAGCGAGAGCGATCCAGTCACATATCCCTGGGGCACACCTCATGATACCCTTCTCTCTGATAACGCACCAACGAATCGGGCAACTTCATTCACAGTGAGGTCACGAACACACTAAACGCGTAACCTGCTTTGCGCCACCTCTCCACGTCGACCGTTGTGCTGATTACGTACAACCGACCAACACACACACACACACACACACAACTACGCTGCCATGACTTACGCCAGCGCTCCAAACCTCCAGTTTGCTCCTTTAAGACGCTCACTGATATTTTGTCTGGAATTATTTTGCAACTGTTGTTCAATTAATGAAAAGTCCACTCGAGTTGCTCAATTAAAAATTGATTAAACCCACACAACCACTTTCGGTCCTTACACTAGACCATTTACAAGTGTGAGATTACAGTGAAATCTATACCATTAGCTGCTTACAGGCGTTGATATATATCAAGGGAGACATTTGAAAATGTGTGCCCTGACTGAGACTCGAACCCGAGATCTCCTGCTTATAGGGCAGACACTCTATCCGACTGAGCCATCGAGGACACAGGGAATAGTATGACTGCAGGGACTTATCTCTGGCACGCTCCCCATGAGACCCACATTTCCAACTTACTGCCCACACACTTCATTTGTAGTGCCCCTGCAAACTATACTCATTACTCGCAGAAGTCAATCTACCGATTCCCGTAAGCGTTTGAGCAGTGCGAGTGCATCCGAAAGAACAGATACCATCTTCATATAGATAAGGCTACCGGGCAATGATCTTCTTTAGTGCGGATGCACTCATATTGCTCAAACTCTTACGGGAATCTGTAGATTGACTGCCGCGAGTACCGAGTATAGAGGGCAGGGGTACGACAAATTTAGTGTGTGGACAGTAAATTAGAAATGTGGGTCTCACGGGGAACGTGCTAGAGATAAGTCCCTGCAGTCGCCCTAACCTCTGTGTTCTCGATGGATCAGTTGGATAGAGCGTCTGCCATGTAAGCAGGAGATCCTGGGTTAGAGGCGCAGTTGGGACACACGTTTTCATCTGTCCCCGTTGATATTTACCAACGTCTGAAGGCAGATAATGGTCTGGATTTCATTGTATTTTCATTCTTCAAAAATGGTTCAAATGGCTCTGAGCACTACGGGACTTAACTGCTGTGGTCATCAGTCCCCTAGAACTTAGACTACTTAAACCTAACTAACCTAAGGACATCACACACATCCATGTCCGAGGCAGGATTCGAACCTGCGACCGTAGCGGTCACGCGGTTCCAGACTGAAGCGCCTTTAACCGCACGGCCACACCGGCCGGCTCGTTCTTCGAGAGCTGCAAGATCCCCAATGGTATCTGATCTTTCGGACAGAAAGAACAGGTAGCATCTTCATATATTGAAGTGTATCTGAAATTATAAAACGTTAATCATAATATGATGGGTAACAGGAGATGGGAGACAATGCTTACATGCAGTGGCTACTGCTGTACAAGGGCACGTGAACACTAACTTTTACAACTTGATTTATTGGTTATACTTCAATGCTGTTAAAAGTAACATAAATGCTGCAATCAAAAAGATACGGCACTTAAATCTACCATGCTACTGCCCCTCTTGACTCCGTGAATCTTGGCATCAGCCTCGCGTGCACACAAATAATAATAATAATAATAATAATAATAATAATAAGAAGAAGAAGAAGAAGAAAAAGCATAACTTCTCCGACAAAAGAAAGAACTGTTTGTGTATAATTTTGTTGTTTTCTACATAATTATGTACAGTTTCGGGCAATAATGAAATAATGTGTAGGGTGTCGCAACTCTCCATTTCGCATTTTTCCTGGTAATTTATTTTTCTATTCCCAAAATGAGATTTTGACTCTGCAGCGGAGTGTGTGCTAATATGAAAATTTCTAGCAAATTAAAGCTGTATGCTGGACCGAGACTCGAAATCGGGATCTTTGCCTTTCGCGGGCAAGGGCTCTACCGACTGAGCTACCCAAGCACGACTCACTGCCCGTCCTCACAGCTATACTTTTCTGATAGCATTTAAAATAGATTCTACGTAGTTCATGTTAACACAGCACAATAAACAACCAACTCCAAACACAAGTGCCGCTTGTCGAAATGATTAAAACTCAAGTAGTAATGTCTACCAACATGGTCACCAGACTAGAAACTAGAATACAAATCAGACGTTGAGGCCCATAAGGACCTAAATCACACCGCTGTCCACCGACATTTAACTGAATATCAGAGAAACCAGTGAGACAGATTTTCGTGAAATTTCATATACAGCGTGAGTCACTAACTATTGCCACCTAGAATAACTACGAAAGTGGTGAAAAGTTTGTGGGACAAATGTTACATGGGACAACGGGGACCTTAATATGACGTTGGTTTTTCGTTGCGAGGTGGGGTCGCGTCAGAAATATGAAGGTCAACTTTGTTTTTTTTAAACGGGATTTTATAGTTTGGTACTTATTTTCTGATAGCGGCCATCGAGACGAATCCAATGATGTGTAACAGAAGGTCAACGAAGGTCACAAAGGTGGCATGAACGTCCATTTACAGAAGGTGTTCGAAGTGATGGCCATTGGTATTAATGCAGTGCTGCAATCTTCTTATCATGTACTGAGTGGTATTCCTTATCTCATCGGCACTTATCGAAGCACATGCTCTGACAATTCTCTCTCGTAGATCGAGCAAATAGTAAATATTCGCCGAATACGGCGTATCCATATAACGTGCCACTGACATGCAAACACCATTCGATGGTTTCGCAATACAACACTAATAGGAACGGTAAGACTAGTATCGTCGAATCAAACAAATGTGAATAATGTATTCCTTCGAAGAAAGAGTCGATATGCTTTTCATTAACGGAGAATTCCAACGAAATTCAGTGAGAGCTAGTGACTTATACCCAGAAAGATATCATCAACGTACTCATCCCACACGTTATGCCTTTTGTGACCTTCGTTGACCTTCAAAGACCTTGCTGTTACACATCATTGGATTTGTCTCGACAGCCGCTATCAGAAAATAAGTACTAAACTATAGCACCCCATTAAAAAAAAGTTGACCTTGATATCTCTGAAGCGACCCCACCTAGCAACAAAAAACCAACGTCATATTAAGGCCCCCGTAGCCCCATGCAACTTTCGTCCCAAAATTTTTTCAGCTACTATCATACTTTCGGAGTTATTCTTGATGGAAATAGTGACTCACCCTGTAGACAACGTGGACCTACAGCATTAATAAACCTGACTCACTCTAAGATAAACAGATTTCAGAAGCATGAATAAATGCTACAATCTTACAATCGACAATGCTGTGCTGTAGGCCCTTATGATTCTCATCGCCTCAAATGGATTACTGTATGATAAAATTCATAACTTAACTCATTCAGAAACCCACAAAATAGGTTTACTGTCAGTACAACTTTAACACTGACTGACGTGTGATCTAATTTTACTACAGTATATAGTGAATGAATGTTGACTGGAATACTCTCTTTCAAATTCTAAAGGTGGCAGGGGTAAAATACAGGGAGGGAAAGGCTATTTACAACTTGTACAGAAACCAGATGGCAGTTATAAGAGTTGAGGGACATGAAAGGGAAGCAGTGGTTGGGAAGGGAGTAAGACAGGGTTGTAGCCTCTCCCCGATGTTATTCAATCTCTATATTGAGCAAGCAGTAAAGGAAACAAAAGAAAAATTTGGAGTAGGTATTAAAATCCATGGAGAAGAAATAAAAACTTTGAGGTTCGCCGATGACATTGTAATTCTGTCAGAGACAGCAAAGGACTTGGAAGAGCAGTTGAACGGAATGGATGGTGTCTTGAAGGGAGGATATAAGATGAACATCAACAGAAGCAAAACGAGGATAATGGAATGTAGTCGAGTTAAGTCGGGTGATGCTGAGGGTATTAGATTAGGAAATGAGACACTTAAAGTAGTAAAGGAGTTTTGCTATCTGGGGAGCAAAATAACTGATGATGGACGAAGTAGAGAGGATATAAAATGTAGACTGGCAATGGCAAGGAAAGCGTTTCTGAAGAAGAGAAATTTGTTAACATCGAGTATAGATTTAAGTGTCAGGAAGTTATTTCTGAAAGTATTTGTATGGAGTGTAGCCATGTATGGAAGTGAAACATGGACGGTAAATAGTTTGGACAGGAAGAGAATAGGAAGATTAGATGGGTAGATCACATAACTAATGAGGAAGTATTGAATAGGATTGGGGAGAAGAGAAGTTTGTGGCACAACTTGACCAGAAGAAGGGATCGGTTGGTAGGACATGTTCTGAGGCATCGAGGGATCACCAATTTAGTATTGGAGGGCAGCGTTGAGGGTAAAAATCATAGGGGGAGACCAAGAGATGAATACAATAAGCAGATTCAGAAGGATGTAGGTTGCAGTAGGTACTGGGAGATGAAGAAGCTTGCACAGGATAGAGTAGCATGGAGAGCTGCATCAAACCAGTCTCAGGACTGAAGACCACAACAACAACAACAACATAGTGAATGAATTAGCATACCTGAATAGTCGGCTATCATCTAGCAGGATTTATGCCGAGCGAACGGGGATAAAAGTCTGCCACAGTGTGCTACCACTTGGTGACACTGACGTAAACGTCTGGTTGTTTGGTAAGGACTAGCTGTGCACATCGTGAACCGTGCACGTTGTTTATCAGTTCTGTATGTATTTGGCCCGTAAGTCAATTACATGACGTGATGTATAAATCTGTTTATAGGCACAACTGTTATACAGCAGATGTTATTAATTTCACACTCTCAAACTTATCTGAAAATCTGAAAACTTGTGAACACACAGAATGTGTACTCACGAGCCACCACTGCTTACATGTATACATCATAAGTATAGAGTGAACGTAGAACTTACATTATGCAGTAAGGAAGCAAAGTCAAATAATAAAAACAGCAGAAGTGAATTTGTTTAAAAAAAGTTTAGCGCCTATTGACGAGAAAAATGAGCGTGACGTAATTATAAAAACTGCACAATCCGATACATTAAAACTGTTAACATTGTTTAGCTTAAACAGAGTCATATGATGTGCTTCAAAATTACAATGCTTTTTGTCAAATAAAATGTCAATACTACACGAAAAACCAGTAAAACTCAAGCGGATTTAAGGATAAGTTTCGCGCCCGATGAAATCGTGGAACTATAACAACAGTACAGTTTGATACATTAAATCCGATATCTTAAAACTGTTAACATGGTAGAGGTAAAAGAGCCTTATCTGACGCTTCTCGAACTTATAATGCATGTTTTTGAGATGAAATGCTAGTCGTAAATGATGAAACAGTAAAAGTGAAGTAAACTTAAAAAAGTTTCACGCCCGATAACGTCACGAGAAAACTGGGTTTCTTATAGTTATAATAAAGCACAATCTGATAAATTAAATACTGTTAAAGCATCAAAATAATAAAAGAGTAACGTACTCTTGTAAACAATCGCGATGCGTTCAAGCAATGCAAGAGTACTCTACAGTTCCCGGTGGTTCAAACTTCACTCGTTACAGATCGTACCTTTATACTTGACTTGGATGCTTCGTTCATCGCAGGTGTGTTAAGTCCAAATAATTACTCTCAGCATTTTATTTGAAAGACTTGCAACTGTAATACTGAGACAAATCAGATTACCACTCTTTTATAATAAAGCATGTAAACAGTTTTTCACATTGTACATTTTTAAAATTACATCACGCCAAATTTTATCTTGAAGCCATTGGGCGCGATACATTTTAAATATATCTGACTGTTATTGTTTTATCATGTACGAACAGCATTTAATCTGAAAAATATGCATTGCAATTTTGAAACACGTCAGATAACTCTTATTAAGAAATCATGTTAACAGTTTTCAGATATTGGTTTGTGGATTTTTTATAATTACGACACGCCAATTTTGTTATGGCGTCATTGGCCACAAAACCTTTTTTAATCCGCTTGAGGAGGAGGAGCTTAGTGTTTAACGTCCCGTCGACAACGAGATCATTAGAGACGGAGCGCAAGCTCGGGTGAGGGAAGGATGGGGAAGGAAATCGGCCGTGCCCTTTCAAAGGAGCCATCCCGGCATTTGCCTGAAGCGATTTAGGGAAGTCACGGAAAACCTAAATCAGGATGACCGGAGACGGGATTGAATCCGCTTGACTTCTACTGCTTTTATCATTTGACGTTGCTTGTCTAGTTGTATATTCCTTCTAGATTCGATTGTAATAAGTAAGCACTGACTCTCACGCCCTATTACAGGCATCTGTATACCATTCATATTATGTATTAACATTTGGCAGTTTCACGTATACTTAATAATGGCCTAATACAATGGCGAAACCAACTGTGCAGACATAATGATTCTCTAATTAAACAACAAGAGCAGCTTTTCATTAATAGTTTATGTTCTGCTGAGGACATATAATTATATAAGTGATTGAAAATTAGCGCAGAGTGGTAGCTGTTACGGGTTTGTAAGTGACGTACTTGGCTCGGAGCGCGAGCTGGCGGTCGTTGGGACACACCCAGCGGTCCTTCTGCGTGTTGCCGAAGTCCACCATGGCGGCAGCCGCTGCGGTCGTTCTCCAGGTGGCGCTGTGGTCGGGGCTTCAGCTCCCAGCTTAGGCGCTACCTGCAATAGCAAAAGACAGAGTCCGTGTGTCAATCAGTGTGTGGGTTGGACAGGACAGAAGAAATTCTAAGGGAATAGGCTTCCGTGTGCTACGGAAATTGACGATAAGACACACAGTCGAGGTGGTTTGTAG
Source organism: Schistocerca americana (assembly GCF_021461395.2). NCBI lineage: Eukaryota > Metazoa > Arthropoda > Insecta > Orthoptera > Acrididae > Schistocerca > Schistocerca americana. The sequence continues at coordinate 248,725,322 of NC_060126.1, read as the reverse complement.
CACCACATAAAATAACATCCATACACTGAAGCGCCAAGCAAACTGGTGTTGGCACTCGTATTAAAATACAGAGATATGCAAACAGACAGTATACGACGCTGTGGTCGGCAACGCCTATATAAGACAACAAGTGTCTGGCGCAATTGTTAGATCGGTCCCTGCTGCTAGAATGGCAGCTTATCAACATTTAAGTGAGTTTGAAAGTGGTGTTATACTCGGCGCACAAGCGATGGGACACAGCATCTCCGAGGTAGCGATGAAGTGGGGATTTTCCCGTACGACCGTTTCACGAGTGTAATATCAGGAATCCGGTAAAACATCAAATTTCCGACATCGCTGCCGCCGGAAAAAGCTCCAGCAAGAACGGGACCAACAACGACTGAAGAGAATCGTTCAACGTGACAGAAGTGCAAGCCTTTCGCAAATTTCTGCAGTTTTCAATGGTGGGCCATCAACGAGTGACAGCGTGCTCACCATTCAACGAAACACCATCGATATGCGCTTTCGGAGCCGAAGGCCCACTCGTGTACCCTTGACGACTGCACGACACAAAGCTTTATACCTCACCAGTTCCCGTCAACACGGGCATTGGACTGTTGATGACTGGAAACATGTTTCCTGGTCGGACGAGTATCGTTTCAGATTGTATCGAGTGGATGGACGTGTACGGGTATGGAGGCAACCTCGTCAAGTCATGGGCCCTGCATGTCAGCTGGGGACTGTTCAAGCTGGAGTAGGCTCTGTAATGGTGTGGGGCGTGTGCAGTTGGAGTTATATGGGACCAATGATACGTCTAGATACGACTCTGACGCGTGACACGTATGTAAGCATCCTGTCTGGTCACCTGCATCCATTTATGTCCGCTGTACATTCCGACAGACCTGGGCAATTCCAGCAGGACAAATCAACACCCCACACTTCCAGAATTGCTTCAGAGTGGCTCCAGGAACATTATTCTGTGTTTATACACTTACGATGGCCACTAAACTCCCCAGAAATGAACATTATTGAGCATACCTGGGATGCCTTGCAACATACTGTTCAGATGACGTCTCTGTCCTTAGTAGCCTTACGGATTTATGGACAGCCCTGCAGGATTCATGGTGTCAGTTCCCTCCAGCACTACTTCAGATGTTAGTCGAGTCCATGCGACGTTGTGCTGCGGCACTCCTGCGTGCTCGCGGGGGTCCTGCATGATATTAGGCAAGTGTACCAGTTTCTTTGGCTCTTCAGTGTATATGGATTATTACCAACTGAATTAAATTCACTGTCATTAAATGCGTGGAATTCATTGAATGAAATGCAAATCATGTGAAATTATTTCAGGGTAGAAAGCTTCGGTAACACTGACAGATAAGCTTTTAACACGTTGAGTACAGAGCCGATTTCACTGGCTTTCCGTTGAGGCGGCATAGTCTAGTCACATGGTGCACAAAAAGAGCTTGGAAGCGGAACGTTTTTGTGTAATAGTTTTTAGTGATTTATTTCACGTTTTTTTGGGGTGCTGAACACGATTCTGAAGCTGTCCAACGAAACGTTTTGCCGCAAACATGAGTAACCATCAAAAAACTACAAAAAGTAATTTTCTTATTGGTTTTCAGCTTATTACTTGAGAACGTGGCCCAGTAGTAAAATAAAGAGAAGGAAATTACCTACAATTTATGTCTGAAACATTTTTTGTATGTCGTATGGTTTTCACGCTAAACAGTGTTAAAATATCGGCGAAAATGAATAGTTTTTGGCAAAACAGCAAAAATAAATAAGTAAATAAGTAAATAAATGGCATCTTTCCATTCAAGTGAATTATTTCATTTGCCGTTCCTTGACCTTCAATGTGTTTACCTGGTAAACCACAGAAGACGCGCTTCCTTTGTCTTTTGTCTCACTGAAGTCAACTGCCACCCCCAGTGTCTCCCTCTCTCTCTTTCTCTCTACTGTAGTGTCGCGGAATAGTAAAGAGTTGGAAACGTAGAATATTGTCAAAGTTTCGTTGCCTATGCCGAGAGCCAGAGGCAGTGGGTTAGCCAAGAGGTAAGAACGATTGCACATATATCGGAATCTGTCGTCACGCAAGGGCAATGGCCTGGTTACACACAACAGGCGAGAGAGCATTGCTTAGCACGCGGGTTTGTGTTGGACGGAGACTTTCGTAGAATGCAAGACAGAGATATAGCATCAGCTGTACCGCATTTCACAAGTTCGCGTAAGTCTGCCGTAACAACACGTAACTCTGTCGCAAGAACACGGTCGAGTACGACAGATGAATCAGCAGTATAAGTGGAATGAATGCGTTCATTACAAACGAGCATGACGTCAGGACGTCGCTCGTGCTTCCTTTGAATACGCCAGCTTTGATAGCAACATGGACTCGCATTCGCAGTTAGACCTGCAGTTAGATGTGTACTGGGTCGCTGCGTAGCGCTCAGCTCGGTGATCGACATGTTAATCTTTATTAAGGAGATGTTTCAGTAAGGGCGGCCCATCCAGCAGCAGACGTGAGGGACAGTACCAGCTCTGGTCCTCTTTGCTGCCGCTGTCAATCATCAACCCAGGATTAGCAGACATCGCGGCAGACTCGCTCGCCGCCAATGCTGACCACATCAGTGAGCCGTCCTCGAGATGGTGCGGGGCCTAGGCCCTGTGCATCCGCCGTCACAACCGGGTGAGCCGACGACGCTGGAGGACTGCAACCCGTTCCGCCCGTCCACTGCAGGCGAGCCACCAGGAGGAGCAGGGAAGAAGACGGGTGGGATAGAGTACACTCCGCACTACGAGAACGCCTCTCGTGCCGACAGCGTCGGGACTCCAACCCGGAGCCTTCACGCGCAGCTGCTTGCTGTCCGCCGCCGAGCCGGACGCCGCCAGCCACACGCGGCCGAAGTAAGGGCGTTCCTCCGCTACGTCACAGCACGCGGCGCTGCGCTAGCAAGACTGCGCGGCCCGGATCTGGCGTCATCGCTACGAGTCAGCGAGGACTCGGGGAAGGTCGTTGATATCACCAAGCCACATTGTACTCGGCAGGAATGAAGGTGTTAAGAATTAATAATGTTTCTTTGGTGTTTCTGACGCTTCTACAGCCATTTCCTAGCATCCTGACAACTGGAGAGGTCACCGCTCGGCCATCCATTCCACTGTAGGCGACCGGGACCACCGGGGCGCCTACACTACTTTTCTCTCCCTGCAACGGCGTGAAGTTGATTTCGTTTCTGAGTGTTTTCCTTGCGATACAGTGCAACAAATCGGTCGCAGTGTCCTTGTGGTAAGTGTTTTATTTGTGAAAATTTATTCAGTGAGGATGCAGCGAAGTGGTCAAGGAAACAGGAATAGGAACGTTACGTGATGCTAGTAAAAAAAGAAATGGTAGGAAGGAAGCTGTTTTGGTAGGCAAAACATCTGTTAGAGTACTGTTTCATGCCAGAAAAGTTACATAAATGATAAAATGATAGATTCTCACCTGAAGAAAGTTGCCGAACAGAGCACGTCTTCAGGGAAATTAAGATCTTCTTTTGGGTATTTTTGTTTCAAAACAGAGTTTTGTATGTGAAACGGGTTTTCCTGAAGATAATGCAAGTTCACAACAACGACTGCCTCCTCATAAAAAAGTTTAAAAAAACTGTACATTAGTAGACCAAAGGTTGATGAAAAAAGAAAGGCTAGCCCTCATGCTGAAGAGGTTGAAAGAGCTATGGATAACATTTTCATTTTTGTGGAATCAACTAATGACTCAGATAGAGGGTAACTACATTCCTCAAAGAAAAACTGTAATACAACATTCACTGGTTTAACTGAAAGTTGTCCTTTCTTGTTTATGTGATTTTTTAAATTTGTAATATGTATTATTAGTAACTTAATTTTCAGGTGTGTGTATGTTTGCATAATAATGGTTTTGTGTTAGAGTAGTGAGTGTGTATCTATGTTGAGTGTGTTAGTTCCTAATGATTGATCATTATTAACAGTACATTTAGTTATTAATGACTTATTTAAGAATTAAACAAAATTAGACTGTGAAATGCAATTTTTTGGCTCATGTCTCTTTTCCCAGTCCATTAGGTACATAATGAGTCGCAGTAACACACATTGTTGATCGTGCCCGATGACCCAGTGTATGTTATCAAGTTCAAGCAGATTTAGGTTAAGTTGGCACCATAACGTGTAATTTATATTCATTTATACACTAACACACGAACACTTCTCTGATGGCGGAGTGTGTGATGTAATAGTCCTGACGGAGGTAGTTACCGTACGCTCATTTTAACTGAAGACATTGAAATGTTTCGAAAACTGCACATCCCACCTAAAAAGTTATAACTGGAAATTGTTTGTCTCGAGGGGGACATACAACGATACGGCACTCGACCCGCCACCCCGACCCGCGCTTGGGTGGAGAGGGCCAACTTTCCAATCTTCAATGGGAACCCCCATTTTTTATTGCAGATTACGATCTACGGTAAAATCTACATATGTTTTACCTGAAGCATTTTCTTTGTTTCGCTATATATGGCGCCGTAAACGGAGGAATAGAAATAGGAACTCAATCGAAATTTGCGACATTCTAATCAATGGCCCTTGCATATCCAATGACTCGTGGGACCCCGCTTCCATGCTGCGAGGATAGGACAGGCCTGTATATGATAACTTTTAATTGGAAACCCCATTCGCAACGTTGTACTCCTCTGACATATCGCACAGGGGACGCGCCATCGCTCCACGCGCCACCGTGGTCGTGTAGCAAACAACGTATCATAACAGGGTGTACACTGCGATCGGAGTTCACGTATCGTGCAGACGCAGAACAGACAGCGGCTCTAAACATTACAATACTTGCGCAGTGTTTATTTCCTCCACAAAAAAAAAAAGGTTCAAATGGCTCTGAGCACTATGCGACTTAACTTCTGAGGTCATCAGTCGCCTAGAACTTAGAACTAATTAAACCTAACTAACCTAAGGACACCACACACATCCATGCCCGAGGCAGGATTCGAACCTGCGACCGTAGCGGTCACGCGGTTCCAGACTGAAGCGCCTTTAACCGCACGGCCACACCGGCCGGCCTATTTCCTCCACACTTCCTTATCATTTCGAGAACAGACAGGCAAGTGGACGCTGAACGTTGCGTCCACAAAACAAAAAACTGAAATGGCCGTGATTTACGGAGAATGTAGTAGAAATGTTGAGGATGCTGTTGCCTTGTATGCCGAGCGTTTTCCAGAGAAAGCCCCTTCCCGTACGTTCTTTTGCAAGGTTCTGAACGCCTTTATGTCTGATCGCAGCGTGCAAACTGGCAAAAGAAAACGAAGCAAACGTGTTTCAGGGGAAGACAATAAACTATCTGTACTAGCAGCAGCGCACCACAACTCACGGATAAGCGCTCAACAATTACACTGCGATTCCGGCATCTCTGTTAGAAGTACTGTCACAACACTGCATCTTCGTATCATCGATACCACGTGTCACTGCATCAAGAAAGTCATGGGGCCGATTTCCATAACTGGGTAGTGTTTTGTGAATGGGCGCGTCAACAAATACAAACGACTAACACGTTCTTTGCTGAGGAACTACCGGGATAATACGCGTTACTGGATTGTAAGCAATCCACAACAGCTACGGCAAGTTCATCAATGTCATTGGTCGGTTAGCGTATGGTATGACATCGTGGTGAACAAACTCATTGGTTCGTACGAGGGTGGGAACTATAATAGTAGCAACTATTTATTTCATTTTTGCAACACAACCTACGACCAGCTTCTAGGCAGAAGTGATGACACTTTCTACAGGACCTGACCAACATTTTGCAGGACAATGCTCAAGTACGTACAGTGCAAGCTGTTACTGATTTGTTTGACTGATGGGGCTGCAGAGTGCTGTACCACCTACTGCACTCCCCTGACTTAAGCCCTCTTGAGTTCAACTCAATTTCTAAACTGAAGGAAACACTTCACGGCATTCGCTTCAGAACAGTTACAAACTCGTCGGGCAATAGACCGCGCCGCTCAAACTGTCAACACAACTGGCACTGCTAAGAGTATGCTACGACTTCCACATCGCCGGCAACGGGTTATACTCAATGCTGGTGACTACTTTGAAGATCAGTAAAATTTTGAAACACGTATCTGTTTTGTACGAGCTGTAAATAAATGGTTGCCACTGTTAAAGTTCGAAACCTCGTATTTTATCGACGTCAAGTTGAATGGGCGTGAATAACAAACGTATTTGGATCAGGAACTACCGCTACTACTGTAGGATGTTGCCTTGGACGTCTGACAACGCATGTGGTTTCAGCATGACGATTGCCCAGCGCACTACGCAAATGAAACACGGGACGTATTAGACCGTATTGAGATTGGTCGATGGATCGGCAGAGATAGCCCTATTATTTGGTCCGCTAGGTATCCGGATTTAACGTCAACTGATTTCTTTCTGGGGGGACATTTAAAAGATAATGTGTACCAGCAAGTGCCAACAGGCCGTAAAGACATGGTCGACCGCGTCAGAAACGCCTGTGCTGGCATTCCCGCAGATATACTGTACTTCTGTCCCGTGTACGTTCATTTGAAAAGTGGGTCACTAAATGTATTGAACTCTTAGTGTAATTGGAAAAATAGAGTGACACGTCAAGTACTCTTCTGTTTCATATGTCAGAGGAATACAACATTGCTGATGGAGTTTCCAATTAGAAGTGATGAAATTCTGGCCTGTACTATCCTCGGAGCATGGAAGCGGGGTCCCACGTGCCATTGCATATTCAAGGACCACTCAGTGACACGTCAAAAATTACAATTGTGTACATATTTCTATTGCTCCGATTACAGTGCTGTCTGTGGTGAAACGAAGCAAATGCTTCAGACAGAACGTAAGTATATTTTGCCCTAGAATCGTAATCTGCAATAAACAAAATGGGGCTTCCCATGGAAGATTTCGAAGTTGTCCTCCGCCACCCACGCACGGGGTGGGAAGGCGGGTCGAGTGTGGAATCGTTAGGTGTCCCCCTCCGAGACAAACAAATTGGCATTATAACATTTTTTTGATCTGATGTGTAGTTTTTTAGATATTTCAATGGGTTCAGTTAAGAGGTACTCTCTGTATGTAAAAGGACGGTAGAAAAATTAAGAGAGCAATAATATCCGAGAAATATAATATCCAGTGATATATATATATATTTTCCAGTCAATACTCATAAAATTTTATGAGTTCTCTTTTTATGTTTGAATGTTCCACCAATCACATACTGTTTATCTGTTGGAAAATATTTACGGTAAATTCCCTTGGTTATTATTGATCTCCCAACTTTTATACCGTCCTTTTACTAGTATATTTGATAACTTGAATATGTTGTCGTTGTCCTTTTTTTGAATGGTGTAATGGAACACCAAAACTGGTTGCATACATAAGTTAGATGTGAAATTGACTGCTGAAGGTGTTTTAATTTTCAGTTCATATTGAGCAGTCGAAGTCCTTGCAACCATCCATTACAAGGATGGGCACACAAAGAAATTATTACTCGGTCGTAGCAGCAAAGTGTATCTGGGAACCTGCTGCAACCAATATATTGAAAAGAGCTAGCGCGCTTGTAATATAGGGAAACTGTTTTTCCTAAGCGGTTTTGTCCACATAGAAAATTTAATATTGACATTAATGCACTATCAAGAATACAAAATTCTTCGGAGATTTAAATGAAAACATTTTTTACGTGAGTTGTAGAAACGACAATGTTTTCGCGCGTGTGCTACTGATTTTGAGCTGCACGCAGTTGTTGATGCAGCAAGAGACCTGGTTCAACCTGGTGCCGTAATTGAAGAGTCTAATTAGCCTGCAGTGGCAGGGGTGCCACCAACAGCGCGTCCAATTACCTACGAAGGAAGGAAAAGGGCGGTGAAGCAGTGCAGTTAAGGGAAAGGGCTCGCAACAGAGCAGCGCTTCTCTGCGTCGCTTTCAGATGCAATCGTAATGAATGCCAGGAACAGCCGTAGGCGATAGTGAATTTCCCGTCTAGATCGTCGTGGTGCTGGGGCAAGACTTTCTTTACAGTCTTCTGATTTGTGCCTGGAGGTTCACTCACACGTTTAGGTATGGGAAAAATTTTACGTTACATCTACACCCGCATACATACTCTACATACCGCTGTGAAGTGCACAGCAGAGAACTAGTTACCAGGGTTTCTTCTCTTTCCATTCAGGTGCGGAGGGCGCAACGAAGATCACTAAAAAGCCTCTGTGCGCGCTGCGTTTAGTCTAACATTGTCTTCGCAGTTCTTGCGAGAGTCGGTTGTAGTAGACACACTGATTCGTCACTTACAGCTTGAAACTTCGTTAAAGACGCTATCTTCATGAGTTTGCCAGTTATTTCAGTATATCCACGACGCTCTCACGTGATTCAAACAAACCTGTGACCATTCATGGTGCCCTTCTCTGTATACCTTCAATTTGCCGCATCAGTCCTGTTTGGTACGGGTCCCACACACTTGAGCAATACTCTAGAATGGGTCACACGAGTGATTTGTAAGTAATCTCCTTCGTAGACTGATCGCACTTCCCCAGAATCCTACCAATAAACCGAAGTGTACCATCCGCTTTACCAACAAGTGAGTCTGTGAGGTCATTCAATTTCCGTTTCATATCCATATGAAGTGCAACACACAGGTAATTGTATGTATTGGCTGATACCAGCAATGACCCAAAGATACTGCAGTCATAGCATACTTCGTTTTTCCATTTTTTGAAGTGCACAATTTTGCGTTTCTGGACATTTAGAAGGATTGCAGATTTTTGCACCACTTTGAAATATTATCGTTATGATTGGATTATGAAGCTTTCTTAAAATGGCATTTAATTATAGATACCTACATCATCTGCGAAAAATCTGAGCTTACTATAATTATTATCTGCATAGTCATTAATATATCATACTAACGGCAATGGTCCCAACACACTCCCTACTGCCCACCACTACGTCACGAGAATGGTGTTAAGAAATGGTATTTCACGTCTGGTGTAGCCGTCATCCTAAAGGATCTGTGAAACCATTTAAAAGTTTCCCACCACAATTATTTTTCCCAAACAAGTCGTTGGAGTAATTTGCCACTTCCATCTGTCTCCAAAGAGCCTGTTGTAAAGCTGTATGATTCTAACAAAGAGTAAAATTGATGATTGAGTGGAAGCTACGAGGAAATGTAATAAGGCCAGGCATTACGAAAAAACGAAAATTGGTCTTGTTTCAGCACTTTTAAAACATAGAGTTTCAAAAGAAGTTAAATATGTAGTAGGACAAAGCAGTTTAAGGCTCTGCTGCGTCAACTGCATATTTAATACACATAATTTTTCGGTGGTTTATATTAATGACGTGTAGGCACAGAAAAACTGGTATTTGTAAGATTGCTGAAGGAAAACACGACGATGCTCTGCAGATCCCCATGAATGTTACTAGGCCGTCTGGAAATTTGAAAATTGAAAAACAAGGTACCTGGAAAACAGTAGTACTTCTGATACCAACCACACTAGTTGACAATTAGAATTATGTTCTGAAAGAAAAAGTTTCCAGTGTTTTTTATTGTGCACGCTTTCATGAGTTGCCTAAAACATTTCAGAATGGTCTGAGCAAATTATGCAGTTCCAGATTCTTTCACTATTACGACAATTACACGACTTATCCCTATGTCACAGTACTTCCGTCCTAGTCGCCACGCATTACAGTTTTCATGTTTCTTATTTGGAGAACATAAAAATGGTTCTTTTTGAAGAACAACTTGCGGAAGGTTACCATTATTAGCCTTCAGAAAATTTTTCAAATCGCTACTTTAAAGTTGTTCACGCGCTCTCCATCTGTAAATAACTAAACTGCTTGCAGAAAGAGCACGGAAAAGCACTAGTAACTTCATGTATAGCTTCATCTTACTCCTAGTCTGCTACGTCACCAAGCTTCAGTCAATAACAAAGAGTTTTCGATCACGTGACCAAAACTTGAAATTTAATGGTTTTTAAGCATTAATTACATAAAAATAACAGCCTTTTTGCGAGAATAATGACCGAAAATGCTATTTCAACGTTATAATAATTCAGAATAACAACAATCGAAACATTTTTAACGTAGGAAAGTAGCCTATAGTTACACTGAAATCACTGCGATTCATGACAGTCCCCTGGACATTAAGAAAGGCGGATCATGGTTCTTAGTAGGGTGTGTGATCACCAAGGACGGTACTGTCTGCTCTGCAGCATACTCCCACGCTGGCTCCCACGAGGCTGGTAAGGAGTTACCGCGGCACGGCGCGTTCCTCCACCAGCGCGGTTGACATCTATAGGATGGTCTGTGGCGCACGTGGAAGTGCTGCAGTTGCAGGCTTTCAAACAATAAATGAAATGAAATGATGTGGGTGGCCCCCAACTACGTACCCTCCGACTCAACATTGCAATATTAAAAGTTTTGGCTGGTTTCGTTGTCTAGGGGCTGGGATATGTAGTTGCCGCATTACAGGCCCAATACTGCTGAGTCTACAGTGTACGATAAAAATACACACATGAATCGAATAGTCGAAGTTTTCTATCACGATGCAATTGCGATTTATGAATGTAACATATACATTTATAAATGAAAGATTGCAATTAAATAAAATCTGCAGGAACTATCTTAACGACTTTAAATGATGAGTACGATAGTAGAAGTACTTTTGAGAATGCAGTATATTCCTGCAAAACACCTATTGGCGTCGACGGTCCAGCAATTAAATAAAATACAAGTTGAATAACAGTGAAACAATAGATTCCAGAAGCACGTAATTAGCTACGAACAACAATACAGATCGCGAGAAATTCACTTCTAAACGCTCACAACGTCTTCACTGTAGAAGCCACGGAAATCTCACAAGTGCACAAGTTGGCACTCCCAAGTATTTCTATCACCCGCGACCACGCGCAACCCGCTCCACTCTCCAGGTCTTTTCGTGCGACTGTCGCGCCGTCGCGTCCAGCACTTCCCGTGTCCTGCCCGTACTCTTTCGAACTGTCCCATGTCCTGTGCGACTCTCCCTCGCGCCGCACTCCGGAAACGATGCTCCTCTCCCATCCAGTCTCCTCATTCACGAGCGCTGTGATTGTCTAGGGCGGTCCTGCCATGTCTTCAAGCCAACGCACATTCACAAACATAATGAAACTGATTCGAAATACTTGATTTACATTTAAATACTTGAATTTCAATAAATATTCCTACGGCTAGACCATAAACACGCTCTAACACACAGTATTAAATACATAAACAGTTAAAAAAACATATATCAAAAGAAACAGAACGACAGGTAGGCCAGTAGCCTAATGTCTCTGTGCTTTCTAAAACACAGTAAATATTTAACCAGTTTTTTCGTAAATAGTATGGTATATCGGATATAAACAAAGACATAGACGAATAAATATATTTATAAGCATGCTGCTACCGTTTTTTCGTGTAACAGTGGAGCACATATGGCCTGACGGGACAGATAGCAATCGGCCAATTTCACCTGCAATAACTCATGTACAATTCAAGTTACATGCCTGTAATTCATACCAATTTAGGTTTACACTAATAACTTTCTAAAGACATGACGATCGACAAAATCGGATGAAGCGTTTATATTTTGTAAATTCATTGCTGGGTGTTACTTGTATAATTTACCATCAGATACTAATCTTGAAACTAACAAAGATATTGAAAGTCTGATTACACCATCAGAATTAATAGTAATGTACATGTTTCTTTTTTGAGGTATCATGATTCATCTGGCTACTATTACTTTCTATACGAACTGTGAAATGTCTGCCATTAAGGTTTCACAAAGTGCGCCATCTTTGGCCCTCCCGGCGCACAGCGTCACCAAGGAATTCCCAGCCACGTGCTCGATGGACCACGTGTTCCGGCCGTTGTGAGGCACCACAATGCTTAAGAGATCGGCCCTACCGCGCGGCCCGAGCGGTGGCCGCCAACTCTGAACTTATAATATTTCCAGGGCGCCACAACTGGCCCGTTACCTCACACAGTGCACCTCGTCAACGCATCGCAAAGGTGCTCGATGGGATTTAAGTCGGGGGAACGGTCAGGCCACTCCAATCGCCGAATTTCCTCTGACTCAAAGAGCACCTGCACAAGCACTGTTCGATGCGATCGCGCACTGTCGTCCATAATAAGGGAGTCGGGACTGAATGCACCTCGGAAGGAGTACAGTGTCACAATAACGTTTACTGGTGAGAACGCTGGGTTCAGAGATTTGGATGTCAGAACGTCCATGCAACATTATGCCTTCTCGCTCCATAACGTCTGGATCACCAAAACGATCGTATTCCGACAGCGCTGGCCGTACCGTCATACGGCGAGACGTGAAATACCGTGTGCACCCTCTCGTGCAGCAGACGCCCACAGGCCACGGTGCGTTTGCAGCTGTGCACCTCGCGCCCGTTCCCCTTTTAGGTTTGTGTATGCTTCACACGCAAGAAGAGGCATGTGTGTTGATGCACCATTCTTGTCCCATGTCCTTGTATGTCTGATTCCATTCACACCTACACAGAAACAAATACGCGGTTGTAGTGAACGAAGAGTCCGCTTTGCTACCAGCAACTGCCACCGCGGCCGGCCGGAGTTGCCGAGCGGTTCTAGGCGCTATAGTCTGCAACCGCGCGACCGCTACGGTCGCAGGTTCGAATCCTGCCTCGGGCATGGATGTGTGTGATGTCCTTAGATTAGTTAAGTTTAATTAGTTCTAAGTTCTAGGGGACTGATTACCTCAGACGTTAAGTCTCATAGTGCTCAGAGCCATTTGAACTGTCTCCGCAGTCGTTATATTCCGAGAAAAAGACGAAATCGTAAAAAAAAGCACAAGTGTAAGACACCTCTTGCTTTGAGTGTTTCCTGTCTACACATTCCCACCACTCATAAAAGAATAAATTTATGTCTTATAATGTGTGTTAACTGTAATTATGATTATAGTGTTACTACATGCATTGTACGCTGCCTGGCGGACGTGCGGCGACAGCAGAGCCACCGGTCAGAGACAACTCGTCCGTCAGATGCTGCCGAGATTCTGCACCATGCCTCAAAGAATATCCTGTTAGTAACGGTGAAGGCTGTTATTATTATTATTATTATTATTGTAACGAATTAAAAGGCGCTCCTCTGTCGGTAGTAACATGCTCCATGTAATTTTTATCGAGAGTTTGATGTCGAAGCCACGCATTCAATTTCGTGACGTAAGCTCTCAAGACAAAATCAGTCACCCCAGTGAGCACGCGCAGATGAATCGTAAGGCCTTCACGGATGGAGCAAGGATCGATTCACGCTCTCAAAAGCGCACGCACTGCTTCTGTTATCGTAAGGCAGTAGCTATCAGTGAGACATCTATGCCTCAAGCGGGCGTTGTACGTAAACACGGGGAGGACGTGACAGAGTGGCAAGAAGGGGCAGTCGTGTACGGCCACGCTCAGTGAATCAAAATCATTTCCAGAGGCGACAGGAGCTGCTATCGGCAGTGAATGAAGGTCCATACAACCTGGTATTGAGAAACGATTGCCACTGGAACTGCATGCAATGAACATTTGGAGTCGGTCACCTCGCAAGAGGCCATCGCTCACTCAGGCACATAAAGACGACAACAGCAACATTCATTGGGCTGGACGAATATCTGACTTGTTTCCTGAACACTCCCCCACCCTACTACGAGGGTTGACTGAAAAGTAATGTCTTCAGCTTCGTAACTCTTCAACAGTTGGCAGAATTGGTATGCAGCAGATACTAGCTTATTCCGTAGCCTCTTCTCTACAGCTCCAGTTGGCGGGAAGCCTTAGCATTGAACGGTTATGTTGTTACAGTCTAAAGTATGGGACCCTGCGCAGACTATCGCTCAATGCGATTTAAGCAACGTGCATTCATTAAATTCTTGACAGCAGAAGGTGTCACCCCAAAGGAGATTCATCAGAGAATCAAAAATGGTTCAAATGGCTCTGAGCACTGTGGGACTTAACTTCTGAGGTCATCAGTCCCCTAGAACGTAGAACTACTTAAACCTAACTAACCTAAGGACATCACACACATCCACGCCCGAGGCAGGATTCGAACCTGCGACCGTAGCGGTCGCGCGGTTGCAGACTATAGCACCTAGAACCGCTCGGTCACTCCAGCCGGCAGAGAATCAGAGAATGAAAGTAGTTTATGGTGACTGTGTTGATGTGAGTACTGTGCGTCGTTGGGTGAGTAAGTTTAAAGATTTTGAGGCGGGAACATCTGATTTGTGTGACAAACAAAGAGTTGGGCGTCCTGTGAAAGCAACCACCGAGTTTCACAAGAAAAATGTTGACACATTGATTCAGGACGCTCGTCGTATCACTCAGAGAGAAACTGCAAGCACAATCAGCATTTCACAATAACATGTGGGTCGCATTATTGCTTTGCTTGGCTATCGGAAGATCGGTGCATGATGGGTACCCCGGATGCTGACTCCTGAAATGAAAGTGCACAGATTCCTCCATACAGTCCAGATTTAGCACCGTTTGATTTCCGTCTGTTCCCGATAATGAAAAACGATTTGCGGGGACATCATTACGCTTCTGATGATGACATTGGGAGAGATGTGAGACTGTGGTTGAGGAAACAGAGGATCGACTTCTTCCGTGACGGCTTCAGAAAACTTGTTCATCGGTGGCAGAAATGTATCCAATTGGCTGGTGATTATGTGGAAAGTGAATATTGGTAATTAAAGATCATATTCTAAGGATTATTTCCGCGTTTGATTTATTAAAATATTACCGTCCAAACCCTATTAACGAAAGTGGGGGCATTACTTTTCATTCAACCCACGTACATTTCGAACGGTCTGAAAAATGACCTGATCTGAATTCCACAGAAAATCTGTGGGACATGTTGAAACAGCGGATAAAACGTCGACATCAGCAACCCCGCAATTTGGTGGAATTGCGCGATCAAATCCTCAGCGAGTGGCTTTACCTGGATGCGACGAAAGTTCATAACCTTGTGGATTCACTTCCTAACCGCATCCTGGCGATTATCACGTCCAGGAGCGGAAGTAAACGGTAGTAAATGATGCTTGTAACTATTTGTCTGTGTGTGATTAATGTTTTGACCGGTGAGCTTATAAAATTGTACAAATTTATCTTTTCGAGGTGGTTTGGCAGAATATTGTACAGATTCGTACTGGGAGATTTACGATGAGAGAAGGAAACGGCTGAAGACGAAAAAGTTTATTTCTGTTTGGTGGGTTGAAAAGAGATGATGCCATGCTGAGGTATCTCTGATTTTTGTTTTATCTGTATGCGATGAATAAGATTAGTTTTGGAAACAGGTACCGATTTCCGTAAATAAAAGGAAACAGTGGTCCATTATCGTGTGTTCGGTATCTGGCATAGTAAAGGTAATGCAATTTTAATATTCCTATACACTCATTTAGCAAAGATTAAAAACCAGTAACATGTCAAGCAATTACAATATAGTCAGATGGATATCAATTTAAAAAATTGAAGTCAAAGTTCTGTTACATTTTGGAAAAAAATAATGAAATTTTGAAATGATTCCTTTCGTTCAATACTATGCATGGATATCTCTGAATCAGAGGTATTGCTAGGGAAACTACCCACACATTAGAAAAATTCTTATTATTAGGCGCAACATAACCTTGTCCCCAAGTTAAAAAATTGTAATTGGTCACCTAATTGAAGGATTTTACAGTTATTGATTTATTTATATTAAGATTTTGTGAATAATAAACAGGAGAACGCATTGCACTTAGTGTATCTCGTAATAAAGATCACATTGTATCCCATATTTAACCAGAACGCGTTGCACTCAACATATCTCGTAATAAAAATGATGATAATAATCCGAATACGGTTACCTTAGTCAGACAGGGTGTATCAGGGCCAGAATTATCAACAGATCGTGCGACATGTTTAACATTTGAAATCACGACTATTTCACGTAGTCGCACACAAGAAAATGAAACTACTGTATCTGATACAAGTGCTGAGATAATAAATATCTTTTGTGTAATGCATTTGTGTGCTTGGTGGAAGAAGGAGCCCACGGGCGCTCAAGGCAGAGATCTGATGGAAGAGATAAATGTGGCAAGAAGTATTCAGATTAATAAGTATTTTCGTGATTTGAATACGATATTCCATTCTGGTAGCAAAGGCAAATACAAAGTATGGAGACGGTATACCAGTGGCAAGAAGGTTAGCTCTGCACTTCAATATCATGCTATTGGGGCAGTTACCCTGTCTGACGTTCCAGTTCAAGATGTCTGCTGCATCGAAACATAACATCAACCGAAAAATTTTGCAAGCACTGGTGATATCTGTGGAAAATTACACTAAGTTAAAGTGATGACCACTCAGCATTTCTTTAACTGGAAAACAAATCCTTATGTGACGTTTAACGTTTACAGTCAGTAATCCAGGATTATGCGTAATAGGTGCTTGTCTCTGAATATGAAACACTTTGAACGTATTTGGAATGGAAGCACTCGAAGGATAACACATTTCCGTTTTCATATACATTAGCAAATAACATCATCATTTGTGTGTATAGCGAGGAATGACAGGGGGTATTTACGTCGTCAAAAGCGTTTGACTACATTTCTGAATTTATTTTTATTTACTTTCAGCCTAAAAATTCCAGAGAAGGATAGCTGGAGATGGAATTTCCGCCTTGGTTCAAATGGTTCAAATGGCTCTGAGCACTATGCGATTTAACTTCTGAGGTCATCAGACGCCTAGAACTTAGAACTAATTAAACCTAACTAACCTAAGGACATCACACACATCCATGCCCGAGGCAAGATTCGAACCTGCGACCGTAGCGATCGCTCGGCTCCAGACTGCAGCGCCTAGAACCGCACGGCCACTCCGGACGTTTCCGCCTTGTTTGGGAGCTTTGGACGGCTAACGTTTGGAAATTTGGAAATTTGTGGTAAGTTCCTATGGGACCAAACTGCTGAGGTCATCGGTCCCTAGACCTACACACTACTTAATCTAACTTAAACTAACTTACTCTAAGGACAACACACACACGTATGCGCGAGGGAGGATTCGAACCACCGGCGGAGGGAGCCGCGCTAACCGTGGCAAGGTGCCTCACACCGCGCGGCTATCCCACGCGGCTGGCTAACATATGGTTCTGCAGTAGTCATGCAAGAGATGAAGCAGCCATTTCTCCCTTGCCTCCCTATGCAAAGGCTGCATGCTCAAGAAAAGTTGAACAGATATGAAGGCACCGCCTCCTTGACAGCGGATATCTTGTTTCGTGACCGTAGTAAGCGGGAAGCCTTCTCTATACTCATTCAACTGGAGCGCCCGTATATCACACTGCGACGTTGTGAATACTGTTCCCTCAGAAAGAAACTGCGCAACGGAAATTTGACTACAGGGCTTCAGATCGACCAATCAGGGAATGAACTTCAGTAAATATTTTCTACCATCTTTCTCTTAGATGGTAAATGAGATTAATGACCACAGGAGGTGGAATAGCAAACTGGTATGTACAGTAGGGAAAAGTTTAACGAACTAAGTTCATTCCATATTGACACTTATTCACAAAACATGGCGTACTCCTCTACTTCAGTGAACATTTATCATGTATAAAAACTTTACACTATCGTTCAGTAAGGGAAAACTGTATGTCATTACATTACTCACGATTATTCAGCGATAGTTAGAAGAACTAACTATAGTGCACCAACCATATTCGATCATAAATGCGCGAAGTTAATAGGGGATTGCTGTAGCGCTAATTACGGGCCAGTGCGGATATTGTGCTTTGTGGAATGTAACGTAGCCGTCCAGATAATTTGCACTCAGCTGTTAGGTTGGCAGTATAATGCGAGGAAATTGATGTATCGACCGGATTACAATACAGACGGGCGTGTTTTCGACTAATATATGGTGTTATGGGTGTGGGCAGACGGAACAGGTGTGGGGGAAATGTCGCCAGTCACGAAAGAAGGGAAATAAGGGCAGAGGTCAATATAATGGCAGCAGCAGTTTCAGGGGTAGTGGACCGGGGGAAAACAGGCGTTAAACGCCGGAAGGAGCCTGGAGTCCACCTACGAACACTCTTAATGAGATTAGATGCTACGGAGGTGCATGCAAAGGTGGATTGTGGGGTGGAAAGAGTAGCAGGAGAGTAGAACTGCAGAATGTTAATGGGCACAGGGGCACATGTATCGGTTGGAAGTAGGGATGTGGTGAAGCAGAATCAATGTTACCCACCACACTATAGCTCACTCGAAGTGGGGCCATGGGGTCATTGGACATAGATTTTTATTAGCGTGCAGTTCAGTTCAGTCACTGTGTGGAAGCTGTGTTACATTCACGTGAGGGCTATGATGTGATGCTGGGGTTGGATGTCTTGCATCAATGTTGTGCCAAAATCGACCTCCGTCGACACACAGTGGATCTTGACGGAATAATGTTTCAACTAGGCAATGCTGTTGCCAGTACAGAACTGTCGCGTGGGGAGTCTATCACATGCGACAAACCAATAGAACTCTCAACAACTGTACTAGGGCTCGATTCACACGATTGTGTACCGAAGGCTACCTGGAAGTCGCTTTGGATTAATGTTGAGTCTAACATGCTTATACGGATGTTGTGTGTCATGCAACCGTTATAAGAAAGTGAATTACTGGATCTGGCAGGTTTTTTTTGTGATAAGAAGTATTTTACGTGTGTAAGAAGTGAATGGGGAAAAGGCGGTACCTGTAATCGAATGTAATTTTAGTGCTAACGATTTGAGACTAACGAAGGGATCGTTAATCGCTAGCTTGGATATGCTGAATAAGGATTACTGGGACACGATGGGTGTCGGCCTTTGGGAATCGCCAGATGTCATTGAAACTGCTTTACAAGGAAAGGTGAAGCATCTGAATGGGGTTAATAAGAAGCAGATGGAGGAGTTGCAGTTAGAGCTTAATTCTTTTTCCAAGCAGGCTATGGCCACCGACATATATTACACAGCACCGGATACCGACGAGGAGTACATCACTGGTATACCACAAACCATAGCGAGTACCGAGGAACTTGCAGCCCATTCTGTAGGATTTAACTAATCAGCAGCTGAGGGTGGGATTATTGACGAAAGTAATTGCCCATTGGGCCAAGGAATTGTCGTCCTAAAAAAATCACGAAAATACAGGTTTTGTTGCGATTATCGATATCTGAATGCCAAGACTCCAACAGATGCCTACCATTTGCTAAACATTACGAAAACTACAGAGTTTCTGGGCCAGTGCAAAAATTTAAGCCTAACCTAACCTAAACTTTAAAAGTGATTACATCAGCTACAAGTGGTTCTGAAAGACAGGCCGAAGGTAACGTTTTCTTCACAATGGAGGCATTATTGCGAAAGGCAGGCCGAAGGTAAAGTTTTCTTCACAGTGTGGACATCATCAGTTCAGGAGGAACCTTTTTCGATTGAAAAACTCACCTGTGACGTTTCAGAGATTGTTAGACGTAGTTCTAAGAAGTTTAAAACGGCGTCAGTATATGATATATCTGGATGATGTAATCGCGTTTGCGAGTGTTATGGAGGAGAACAGACAGCACTTAATGGAGGTATTCTTGGGGGTGAGAGCCGCAATGTCGACGTTGAGTACGGAGAAATGTAATTTTTTATTAGAAGAGGTGGCACATCTTAGCTATACAGTTAAGAGTGCTATTCGGAAAGTAAGGTCCGATCAGGTGCGAAATGGAGACCACAGTGAAAATCCGATGAAGCTTTGTACAGATGTGCTGGGCAACGTCTCCAGCATACCCGTAAATCGCATCCGTCGCTCTTTACAGTTCTGAGCGCACAGTGAGCCCGTCAAGTTTCCTACAAGTTTCTCCCGCCATGTATGAGCGCCTTGTCAGGGATTTCGCCTGATGTTATGCACCCCACGTAACATAACTGTCGTATGTTCTTCCTCATGACAATACTCAGCCGCACTCTGCAGGGGCAATGAAGATGCTCCTGCAACGTTTTCGATGGGAAGTGTTTGATCACCCACCATAAAGTTCCGTAGTTGTCTCCCCTGAGATGCAGCTCTGCTCACATGAGCCCGTGGTCATGAAGACACTTTAGCACAGAAAACGAGCCGCAGATCAGGGTAATGAATTAGTGGAAAGTACAGGCGGCTGCCTTCTGCGATGAGGATATTGGAAAGTTGGTACAACGCTGCGACAAATATCTAAGTCGGATCCACGATTATGCAGAGAAGTAGCTGAAAAGTGCAGGAAACTGTTGCAAATAAAACATTTTTGATTTTCACAGTGGTTTCCGTTTCGTGATCGATCTGACCTTACTTTCCGAACAGCCCTCGTAGTGAAGACTGGGTTAAGATTAACCCGAGGTTAGTGAAGGCTGTGCGTGAATTTCCTGTACTTGAATCAGTGAAGGAACAGTAATCGTTTCTTGGAATCACGAGTTACTACAGGAGGTTCGTGAATATATTTGCGAATATTGCAAGACCACTGATGCAATTATTGAAGAAAGGTTCGAGGTTTGTGTGGACTGGGAACTGTCAGGATGTGTTTGACTAACTGAAAGCAGTTTTGGCAGGAAGTCCAGCTTTGGTGTTTCCTAATTTCAACAAGGAATTTATTCTTTCGTGTGACGTATGTATCATGCGTTTGATGTGTGATGAGTCAAGACGTTGACAGTGTGGCGTATGGGATAGCTTACACGTCGAGACAGATGAATTCAGCAGAAAAGATTTAATCCACGAAAGAAAAAGAGATGTTGAATCTTATTCATAACGGATCATACAGCACTGAAATGATTGGTGGATTTGAAGAATCCAATTAGTAGAGTGACAGGATGGGCGGTACTGTGTACTGAATTCGATTTTGAGGTAATACAAAGACCAGGGAAATGTGGACGAGTTAAGCAGAAAAGTAGCGGTATTGCAAGTAGGTCATCATAAATAGCAAGCAGCGCAGAGGACAGATAACGAATGTAATCAGTTCTGGGCGCAATTACAGTTTCGTTTAGATGATGGATTGCTCTCCAAAGAAACTAAGTTGTCGCCACGAGTAGTGGTACCAGAAAAAGTTGAGAGGAAATTTAATGAACGAGACACATGATCACGTGTTAACGAAAAATGGAGAGTATAGATCTATCAACAGAACAGTAGCAGAAGGTACTGGTCGAGGAATGAAAAGGCGCATGTAGATCAATGTATACGGAATTGTATACTGTGCGCACAACGGCCGGATTTGTGTTGAAGGAGAGTACCATCACAGAAATTACCTGAAACGTTAGCACCGTTTGTTACCTGGGATGGATGTCTTAGACACTGTCAGCAAAACACTTGCCGGAAAAAGTATGTGCTCACATTTATACATCATTTCTCGAGATTCGTTAAAAGGGTGACTGTGCCAAACCAACGGGCAGTAACGGTGGTGCTGCTGCTGCTAGTTAACAGTTGGATACTGAAGAATGAAGCACTTGAGACAATAGTGACTGTTCCAAGAACAAACTTTATGTCGGATTTGTTGAAGAATTGTGTGTTGTGTGCAAAAAAATTAAGAATTAGTCCCCCACATCTGAAAGGTAGCTGAAGAACGGAGACGGACCATAGAATCATAGGAAAGATGTTAGGACTAAATGGATGCTCACCATAGCAATTGGGATGTCTTACTCAAAATATGTCAACGCAGCAACTAAGTCAAAACATCAACCTAATACTGGGTTGTTCCTTATGAGGTAATGTATGACCGTAAGAAGCTTTCACCAATCGACCTCATAAAAGCCAAGAGTAAGACGCGGTAATCTGATAAAAAATTCGCACGAGTGGTAAGAAAATGTGAGACAGTGGGCGCAGAGCTAACATGAAGACACTGGAGAAGCAAGAGGAAGCAGTGAGCCGCACAGCAAGAATGCCACAGCATGAACTGGACCAACGGGTCGTGCTATCGACCCCCTATGTTCCGGAGGAGAAGACGAAAAAATTCGCTACGATGTATCAAGGGCCATATCAGATTGTGGAAACCACGTCACCGGTAAACGTCAAGATCCAGTTGCCTACAAGGACGGCGATTGTACATGTTAGACTCCTGAAACCTTTACGGGAGAATCTGAAGGTTATTGCAGGAGTTGTGGAATTGGGGCGAAAGAAGAAAGGGAAAAAGAAGACGCAAAGGAGAGGTAAGGAAGATGTGGACCAGCCGATGCTAGAAGGCCCATATACGTTAAGACCTAGGAGATAAGAGATGACTTATGTTTTTTTAGTATTTTGTATGTTGGGCATAAGTGTAATATGTTGTTGCAGTGTAGGTGAGGTGGACGGTTGCAGGGGTTTTGAAGAGAATAAGGTAACAGTAATCCCTGCCCTCAGGTTGAGTGGATCAGGAGGTAAGATGTAGAAGATGAGGACCTTAGACATACTGGTCTTCGTCGGAGTACGGGCATTGTGGAACCAACACCTGGAAGAGGGATTGCTATTCCCAAAGCAAGAAGATGTAATACTCAGCAGTCATCGCTGGATGATACAGGTAGTATTCAACAATTAGGAAAAGTGGAACGATGTGAAAAGATTGGAGGAGGAGTTTGACAGTTGCCAGCAGGGTGTAAGAAAGTTTCCAGGGAGTGTATGAAAATACATGGAACCTACGAAAAATTTGCGGGACAAGATGGCGCAGGTTCTGCAGCTACGGCAAAGTGGTTGAAATCACTGGAAAACAGCGGGTAGGATGAGCGACGAATAATATCGCAATTACGGGAAGCCATGCTGCATGCATTTCGAGGACAACTGGAAGTGAACTTGTAATCGCAATAGTTCCGGGAGGGGTTACGAAAAGTGCAGAAGGAATTACCACCCGAATTTAAAACGAGAACTGATGGAGTAAGGGTATACATCCCTATCTCCTTTCCAGTAGCAGTGAAGCAGGAATGGTATCAATGTTACGCAGTCCATGTGTATCCAGTCAAGTGGGGAATGCTGAAGGTTTTTGTCCGGGTAAAGGAGCAGCGGCTATTGTTAACGTTGGAGGATAAAAGCAGACATGCAGATATGAAGGGTGCAGAATTGCAAACGTGCTATACGGGGAAGATCACAGTGCGTCAAAACGGGTTAGTGAGGGAAAGATAAAACGCATGTGCAGCGAAATTATTGTTGGAACACAAAGGAGTAAGAGATAGTACGAAAGAAGTAATCAGGCCTGACTTGTATTTCCAGCGAGTTGAGGCGCATTGCTTATAGTTCAAACACACACATACACACACACACACACACACACACACACACACACACACACACACACAAAAATGGTTCAAATGGCTCTGAGCACTATGGGACTTAACTTCTGAGGTCATCAGTCCCCTAGAACTTAGAACTACTTAAACCTAACTAACCTAAGGATATCACACACATCCATGCCCGAGGCAGGATTCGAACCTGCGACCGTAGCGGTCGCGCAGTTCCAGACTGTAGAGCCTAGAAGGGCTCGGCCACCTCGGCCGGCGCTTGTAGTTCATGTGTGATAATGTAATAGCAGTAACTAGTTTCTACGAGCAAGGAAAGGTTGCGAAAGTATAAGAGATAGAACTGGATGGGAGTGGTTTGTAGGTAAATGGAATTTCAAGCGAAGTAATGGGACTAATTTCTCTACTACCTGCTATAGTCTAAGGAATAACAGAACTGAGCATTTCTCAGACTCAGTTATAATAGTCAGAGGGGCCTGTACCTGTAGAAGTGCTACCACACGCGAATTTGACTCTCCCGAATCAGACCAGAGTTAGTTCATTTCACAGATAAACTCATTAACAAGTCTCTGTTGAGACACTCGTGCAGCACGTAGAGAAATAGAAGCAGGAACAGTATCAAAAGAGAACTACATTGACTATTGTCGTACCATGTGCCACAGCAACCCTTATTCTACTAAGCTTAGTCTTTGATTTCATTCACAAGAGGCGGAACATGGAATGGCGGGCACAACCAGTAACTGTTCAGATTCCAGTGGATCGGATTCCCCGAAACTAGGAGGCAAAGTAGGAAATCGTAAATGTAGGTTAAACAGTGTCGATGAGCCAAAGGAGGCTGGGAAGAAGCCGTCGGAACTTTGGATATGTACCGAACAAGAAGATAACAGTGAACTGAAAGCGCAATAGACGTTGTTACTTTAGACTCTGCAAATGTAAATTAGTTTTAAGGCGACCCGAGGGAACAGCTATTGCTATGGGAGAAGGTAATGTAGCGTACCAAACATATTCGGTCGTAAACACTTGAAGTTAAAAGGGGACTGCAGCAACTCGATCCATAGGCTAGTGTAGGTGCTGTGATTTACGAAATGTAACATGGCCGTCGCAAAGTTGTTAGGAGTGACAGCCTAGTACTGTGTGGAAATACAACGATGGAAAAAAATCGCAACACCAAGAAGGAGTTGTACGACGTAAATGAAAGTTGGTAGGCGTGTTCCTACATATGAAAGATGATGTATACCCAAATTTTGCGCGAGTCCCATAAGAGTGGTGCTACTAGTGCCGCTGTGAGGATACAAATCAGATTTGCTTTCAATAGGAGCTGTAACGGTCGTCAGCGTTAGTTACCTTTCAAATTGGACGTGATGAGTTGATGTTAGTTGAGAATGTCTTTAAGGCGACAAGGACGCCATTATCAAAACCTCACAGAGTCTGGACGAGGGTTATGAAAGGCTGGATGTTCCTTCTGAGATACGGTATTTTAGAAAGACTTGGCAGGAATGTAGCCACTGTACTGAATTGCTGGCAGCGAAGGTCACGAGAATGTACCGTTGTAAGAAGATCGGGCTCCAGACCGCCGCATAGCACAACTGAGAGAGGAGACCAGCATGTTCGGCATATGGCTCTGTCGCATCGCACTGCATCTGAAGCAGCAATTTGAGCAGCTGAGCAAAGTGCTCAGAGATAAAAATTTAAGCGTGCAACGATAAAAACGTGGTGGAAATGTATTCAGTGACAAATCTAAAGCCCTCAATTATGCAAATTTATGTGTGCAACGATGAGAATGTGGCGAAAACTACGAACATCATCTGCTGGAAGAAAACTATGAAAACAAGTACTCCAAACCGACGTTTCACGTAAGTCACATCCCAATGCAAATCTGTGACACAACCATCTGTGTAGCGTGCTTATAATTATGTATTATTCAGTAAAAAAACAAAAAAAAAACGGACCACATGTTCTAATAAAAGCAGGAAAGCCGTCTGACGACGAATCGAATGATTCGAAACCGGTAACGGTACCTTTTGAATAAAGGAACTTAGAATGAATTTGTTGCTCGTTTCTGTCTCAACACCATACACATGTGTGTTCAAATAACAGCCACGAGCTCCAACCATGTCATCATATGAAAAAATTACACAGCAAAGGTATGTGGATATCATTGTATTAGGTATCAAGTTCCACAGATCAGACTGTATCAAAGTTACGTGCCATTTTGTAACATGCTTTTAATATTTGTTGTTTGTTGTTTCTTATTGTTTTTCCAGAACTTTATTATAGTGCTGCCTGATCAACCAAGTGTTTACCAGTGGAAAAATGGTCCTATCGGAGCACAAAAATGAAAATATGCTTCTGTTTCTTAAAAATGTTTGACTGAAAACTGTGGTACCAGCTGCCACATTCTTCCTTACTCGGTATCTTTAAAAATTTATCCAAAAATTTTGGCATGTGAACATATTTACGCTCTTTTTAACATGCAACTCATCTCTCATCTCCACAACCTCCCCTAACTGTAACTAGCTCACACCACTACTCCATTGCTGTAAGTCGTTCATACTCACACACTCCCACTTGCCCAGTCTCACTCACTCATTCAGCCCAACTCATTGTCATAATCTCTTTATGTCTCTCTAACTGCCCCTTCTCCCACAGCCTCTCCTTTATTCTATTCTACTACTACTGACTAATCTCACTGTCACTGTCCCCTTCTTGCTCTCTCTTACTGCTATTCTCTCATTCATCTGCTCCCATTGCTATTGTCTCTTCTCACTATCTCTCCCTTCCGCGCTGTCGTTGTCATAGATTCTGTCTCTCATTATCACTGGCTCTCACCCACCTCCACTTTGTCCTTATCTTTATTCCTCTCTCACAGACTCTGTCTCCCTCACTCGTTTCCTAGCACTGTTCTGTCACTGTAAACTACGTTTCACCGCAAGTGTGTCCCTATCTTCCTCTCACAGTGGCGTTGTCTCCTTCGCTCTTTCTATATCACAACTACTATCTACTATCTTCTAGTATTTATTAATTTTCTGTCTCTTTCGCAGTGCCACTGTCTCCTCCTCTCTCAGTATAAAAAAGAGCGAATATGTTCGCATGTCAATACTTTTGGGGAAATTATTAAAGGTGCTGAGGAAGGGAGAATGAGGCAGCTCTTTTAAACAAGAGTATCTTACCTTTTTTAGTTCTCCGATAGGACCATTTTTCCGCTGGTTGCCTTATTTCCCCTGCTACAGCAGGGCATGTCACTCATATGAAAAAAACTTTATAGGTCACTAAAATTTTGACAGTGTACCTCTGTGAATTTGAAATAATGCAAAACTAATTTTACACCTCAGACCAGATTTTTACGCCCTTAAAAATTTTGCATGTGCTTCATTATTACAACACGGGATTCCCAGAGCCCTTCTAATGATAACGAAGACACTTTACAGCATATTTCTCCGCGGTTCGCTTCGGCTAACAGCGGATTTTTACGTGCGCATTTACGTATACAAGTAGGGTTGGTTCAAATGGCTCTGAGCACTATGGAACTCAATTGCTGTGGTCATAAGTCCCCTAGAACTTAGAACTACTTAAACATAACTAACCTAAGGACATCACATACATCCATGCCCGAGGCAGGATTCGAACCTGCGACTGTAGCGGTCGTGCGGTTCCAGACTGCAGCGCCTTTAACCGCTCGGCCACTCCGGCCGGCTACAAGTAGGGTAATGTTGAAGATATTTACCTCGCAAACGGATAAAGATATCAGTAAAATTGTCAACATTGTTCGAGATCAGAACGTAAGGAATATGTCATAAAATTACAGCCGTTTCCTGTGCACAGCCGTCTTGGAACCCGCGGCTCGGTTTTGCTACCAAAAAATCATGCTTTTGGAGTGTTTCTCGATAGCGAATAAAGATGGCATGGGAAGATGGAACTTCTAGATAAATGTCTAGAGAATATACTGTTTAAGTTTGAGAAATTTGCTACGGTTATTTATTATTTAAATTGCGTCTCACACCGGATTTTACGTGCATATTCTACGTGTATACTATGGATAACTATGGACCTCTGTATGTCGGAAATGGATACAGATATCAAGAAAATTTTCGAAATTATTCGAGTCGGGACCTTGGAAATATACTGTAAAAATTTCAGCCATTTGCTGTGTGTAGAGTCTTGGAATCCGCTGCTCGACTGTGGTACGAAAAAATGGTTTGTTACACAAAAACCGAGTTTTTCAGGTTTTCTAAGGAACCACCCATGAACTGAATGGCACCTCCATAACCCCATTAAACTGCACTGTAGACCACATCTAATGCAAAAATAACCAATCGATTTGCTCCATTTGCCTAAACTGGAATAAGTGTCTAGTATTCAAACTCTGTACTGTTGGGTAGTTACAGTAAGACGAGTCTTCTGTTGGTCACAAAAATGATGCCAAGCCGAAGGGCTTCCAAAACACTTGATCCTACCTTTCTATCAAAAACAGAGCCCAAGGTACGAGCCTCGGAAAAATCCGCGGCGCTTTGGAACATATTAGGTAGCTCATGCTGTTGCATCCTACCG
This sequence comes from Schistocerca americana, assembly GCF_021461395.2. Lineage (NCBI taxonomy): Eukaryota > Metazoa > Arthropoda > Insecta > Orthoptera > Acrididae > Schistocerca > Schistocerca americana. The sequence goes on along the minus strand of NC_060126.1, from coordinate 248,697,572 downwards.
AGTTTCAAGCGTGCAAATCAGCCATCATTAAGGGACCATGGCAGATAAACAGTTTCCTGCTAACTCGGATGTTTTGGTTGAACTAATAGCAGCATTTAGTTGCTACTTTCATAACGCAGTGTGTGTCGGCGCTCTATTTGTTATAAACGTGAGCTGGCGCTGCGTCGGCAAAGTATCTGATCCGCTACCCCGGAGCTTCTGTTGATGTCCTCATTAATTAAACTCGCAGCAAGAGCCGTTCCACACGCGCCATAAGCGAGCATTCAGAAACTCAAAGGGGAGACACTGAAGCAAGTAGCAAAGCTCGTGTTTAGCGGCGCACCTTTCAAAGGCCGCAGGTGAATTCTCCGTACATACCACAACCAGTACGGAAGAGAGCTTCCTTCTGAATGTTACATTTTAAATCATCTTAAGTAGGCCAGGCGAAATATTAACTCTGAATCCTCGTAGCGCGTTGTCCTTCTCCGGTGTGTATACCCACCATCTTCTCTCGTCCCCTTACGCATCGCTTTGGTATACAGTTCTCTGCTTTCGTTTCACTTTCGCAAAAGAGAGAGTAATACGCACTAATAATGAATATGTAAGAATGTCATTTCTGTCTGTTTGAGCAAGCTTCTCTAAAACTATTAGAAGGAATTTTCGGTGGCACCGTATAGGCTTTAGTTCATCAAAATCGATTAACGCAAAAAGATATCGTGATTTAAAATTTCGCTAAATCCATATTGTGTGACTATGTTTTTGAACACGCTAATTTCAAAAACTACTACACGAATTTTCATTGGATTTTCGTAGATAACTTGAATATAGCTTGGAGCACCGTACAAGCTTTATTTCATCAAAATCGGATGACGGAAAAAAAGACATCGTTATTTAAAGTTTTATCTAAAACTGCCGTATCTTTCAGTTTGTCTGTTTGATGTTTTCACAGGTGACTTGGGCGATAACTTGAGGGTAGCTTGGGGCACTCTATAGGCTTTACTTCAACTAATTTTTGCAACAACGAAAAAAAAAAAGATATCGCAATTGAAAATTTTATCCGTACTACTATTATAAATGCGGAAGTAACTTTGTCTTACGTTTTCACGATTAGCCCACCAACCCACTGAACCGAGTTCGATGAGATTTTGGAGGGTGGAGGGCGGGGCGCACATCGCGAGCTATCCTTACCCGAACAGGCTGATGCGTGAGGCCAGGTGATGTTATTGCATGCACTGTAGCTTACTTACTCTCTATCTCTCATCATAACAAAACTACTGATATGTGAGCTCAGTCACAGCTAACTACTAGTATGGAATAAACTAACTAGCATAGGAAAAGCTGCTATTGTTGAACGCCATAACGAGTTTTATAAACTCCAGAGAATTTATGTTTGAATCAAATGGAGTTCTAATAGCAGTTACCCAATCCTCGATTCCTTAAAGAATCCAACTTGCATGTATAGAAAACAACTTCAAATATATGCTTGCTATACAAATGAGTTAACATGTAAAATATTTGATGTTGGAAGCGAGAGAAAGGTTTGAAATTATGTATAAAGGTTGTCTGAAGACGGAAACTGCTCTCATTATGAAGCACTGGATAAGTACATTCAGGGTAATTTGCACTCCAATTTAAGAAAAGTTAGTTTTTCACTATGGATGTTAATGACGTCATATCTTCTGAACTATAAGCCGTGCAATTATATTACTCTTGGAGGTACATTCAGTCGTGCATGTAGATACTGTCTGCAAGATATGTTGTGAATGGATTTGGTAGTAAATAAGCACTAAATTGTAACAACGTGTTTGATGCTGAAGTTTTGTCGCACGAACAGCGAAAAAGTTGTATAAGCAACAAACTTTTTTCGTTTCACATTCTGTGAGGGGCGCCAAATTCAAAAAGTTCAAAAAGCTTTGACATTATGTTCAAAGTTTATTAGAAGTAGCTAAGTGGTGTCATACTCAAATAGTGGGCGAATAATGTGTGTAATTTGCGCTTCATCAGTTATGGCGCCTCAAGATTGCGTTGCGTCGATAGATGGCAGGCAACGAAATTTTCGTAACTCCATATCGGTGAAAACTCGTAATTCTAATAACCAGTAACTCCATAATCAAAGAGAGATTTGAATCTACAAGACTTTTTCTAAGGTGTCTATAAGTAGACTTCTGCTGTACAGTGACTCATGTAGTAACTTTCTGTATTATATTTTATTTTATATTATTATTTTATTTTCTATTATTTTTAAGAAACCGTTTGTGCTTCACCTGCAAAATTTAACAAAATGGAGTTACGAGATTTTAATTGCCTACCATCGATATACAGTTTCTAACTGTAGTATTTGTCTCAATACGTTACAGCTTTAACATAAGATTATCTCTGTTAAAGAGTAACTAATGACGGCATTTTAAATTTTTAACTGGATATACAAGATGCTTCCTACTGGCTGGCACAGCCGGTTATTTGGACAGCAGCCGTTACAAGACAGCAGCCGTTATACAGCGAAGAGCCAAAGAAATTGGTACACCTGCATAATATTGTGTAGGGCCTCCGCAAGCACGCAGAAGTGACGCAACACAACATGGCACTGACTCGACTATTGTCTGAAGTAGTGCTGGAGGGAATTGAGGCCATGAATCTTGCAGAGCTGTCCATAATTCCGTAGGAGCGCGTGAGGGTTGAGATCTCTTCTGAACGTATCACTCCAACTGCACACGCTCCACGCCATTGCAGAGCCTCCACCGGCTTAAACAGTCCCCTGCTGACTTGCAGAGTCCATGGATTCATGAGGTTGTCCCCATAACGGTACAAGTTCATCCGTTCCATACAATCTGAAAAGAGATCCGACCAGACGGCATGATTTCAGTCATCAACATTTCATTGGTGGTGTTGACGGGGCCAGGCGAGGCGTAAAGCAATCGATGATCTTTCTTCGAATGGTTAGCACGCTGACACTTGTTGATCACCGAGCATTGAAATCCGCTGCAGCTTGTTGAAGGGTTGCACTTCGGCCACGTTGAACAATTCTCTTTAGTCGTCGTTGGTCCCGTTCTTGCAAGATCTTTTTCCGACCGCAGCGATGTCGGAGATTTGATGTTTTACCGTATTCTTGATATTCACGGTACATTCGTAAAATGGTCGTACGGGGATATCACCACTTTATCGCCATCTCGGAGATGCTGTGTCCCATCGCTGGTGCGCCGACTATAACACCACGTTCAATCTCACTTAAATCTTGAAAACCTGCCTGTGTAGCAGTAGTAACCGATAAAACAACTGCGGCAGAGACTTGTTGTCTTGCATAGGCGTTGTCGACCGCAGCGCCGTATTCTGCCTGTTTACATAACTCAGTATTTGAATACGCATGTCTATAACAGTTTCTTTGGCGCTTCAGTGTGTGAGAGACCTGTCAAGGCCACTGGCTGTACCCTATCTTTGAGGTATCCGTACTGTTATCTCTTAACAAGACGAAGCAAGACCGTATGTTGCCCACGCTGTCCTAGCATACCTCGATACAGAAGATGTTCGAGTGCTACTCTGGCTACCATGTCCACCATATCTCTGACCAAGTGAAGCATCCGGCCATTGGTCATTCAGAGAGTGACACACATCCAACCGCCAGCCACTACGCTTCATGAACGCCGGCCTAACAGCACATAACGACAAATTTGTCCCACATCTGAGCTGAGTTCGACTCTATGCCCAGACGTTGTTAGAGCCATTGTTGGTGCCGGAAGTGGCATCTCTGTCGACTAAATTTCCCACCTTGTATATACCGAACTCATCCACAAATTTTATGATGTATTTTTTTCAACTTATGTACCCCGTCAGTTCAAAAATTTTCAATGGTGGACTAATGAATAATAGAGAAAAGTTAAAATGCTAGCTTTAGTGCTTCAGGTGCTCTATCGAACCTCTCCCACTTCAGTACAACGCACAGAACGTTCATGTAAAACTGCCAGCAAAGTTCTTGGTTCAAATGGCTCTGAGCACTATGGGACTTAACATCTATGGTCATCAGTCCCCTAGAACTTAGAACTGCTTAAACCTAACTAACCTAAGGACATCACACACATCCATGCCCGAGGCAGGATTCGAACCTGCGACCGTAGCAGTCGCGCAGCTCCGGACTGAGCGCCTAGAGCCGCTAGACCACCGCGGCCGGCAGCAAAGTTCTTCTTTGCGATGTTGTTCAACTCGCAGGTCACATTCACACCTTCTTCCCTTTCGGCAAATCGTCAGAGACCCATTCTGCACTTTGCTGTTTGGGGTAGGATCGTTTTTATAACACCAAGTCTCGTTATCCGAGATGATTTTTTCCAGAAAAGAACTTTGCGGTTTTGGCACTTTTTAATCAAGTCGCAGCAGAAGTCCACGGGTCATTTTTCTTCGGAAATGAAGGTGTGCGGGACAAATTTTGCACACGTTTTTCTCTTCATCAAATCATTCTGGACAATGTCTTAAACAATTGATTTAGAGGTGTCGTGTCATTGCGATTAGTGGCACAACAACGATGACACATTACGTCCTCACATCCACTACGAAACACCGCCTGCTTACAACTGAGTGGTCGAACGCGCACCTGTTGTTTGCCGTAGTTGGCGCTTATAAGCGACGAGCCAGAAATGAAACGAGTCTCTGTACTTTCTGGACGGGCGGTGTCTATGCACAATAAATAATACTTCGTTAGGTGCTATTCTTCCTGGAATTTCTATTTTAATCGCCAGTGGTGCATCCTTCCGATAATTTGTTACGGCAAAGAGCAATAAAGGGTAGAAATTAGCAAAAAATTATTAAAAACTCCCTCATACTGCCACAGGCAAATCCAAGTCATGCCAGAGACCGGGGCGGAAGCAGGAAGCAAACCAGTATGTCGCAAATGGATCAGGTGGATGACACTAACTGCCTAGTAAGGAAACACTTTCTACAAGAAGGAGACGGCGCCATAAACCAAGGTAAGCGTGACAAGCTTATTAGTTAGCTCGTAAGACATGTTGCAGAAAACTGTATCTCTTCCATTGGAGCACACAACGCAGTACCGATGCAGCAATTAACAGCCTGTTAAGTGAATGTAGCTGAACAAGAACACATACGGTAATTACGAAATGAGCTCTGCGTCATAGCCTCACGCTAGCTCCCCTTAAATATTCCAGCTCTCCATGACTTGATCATTGCGATTGATGGCATTCACAGCAATAGCACTCGACTCCATGACTGTGATACTGTAGTGAATCTATGTCCTAGATTCTCCAGCACAGTCTACGAACTAGCCGAAGATGTACACAAGATGATGGCCTCCACGTTCCTGAACTTAATGCTGCCCGCCGCCTACCCTCTACTGATGGAGAAACTATCTTCCCACAACACTACGTCACAGAGTGCTGCCAACACCGAACTTCAACGCGGATGCCAGCAACAAGGTTTCTTGGTGTCCAAGTTCCTGTTCAAAGCGAAGGCTCCTTCGGGTGCTGACACCTACCGCGGGTAGGCATAGATCAACCGACCACACGGCTACCGGCACCATGTACATGGGCTATCAAGCGTCGTCGCAGAATTCGTTGTGGGGCCGGGTACACACCAGCAGAAAATGTAATTACATGTCAGTTCCAGTATAATATATTTGATCAATGAATACCCGTTTATCATCTGCATTTCTTCTTGGTGTAGCAATTTTAATATATATATATATATATATATATATATACATACTCCTGGAAATGGAAAAAAGAACACACTGACACCGGTGTGTCAGACCCACCATACTTGCTCCGCACACTGCGAGAGGGCTGTACAAGCAATGATCACATGCACGGCACAGCGGACACACCAGGAACCGCGGTGTTGGCCGTCGAATGGCACTAGCGGCGCAGCATTTGTGCACCGCCGCCGTCAGTGTCAGCCAGTTTGCCGTGGCATACGGAGCTCCATCGCAGTCTTTAACACTGGTAGCATGCCGCGACAGCGTGGACGTGAACCGTATGTGCAGTTGACGGACTTTGAGCGAGGGCGTATAGTGGGCATGCGGGAGGCCGGGTGGACGTACCGCCGAATTGCTCAACACGTGGGGCGTGAGGTCTCCACAGTACATCGATGTTGTCGCCAGTGGTCGGCGGAAGGTGCACGTGCCCGTCGACCTGGGACCGGACCGCAGCGACGCACGGATGCACGCCAAGACCGTAGGATCCTACGCAGTGCCGTAGGGGACCGCACCGCCACTTCCCAGCAAATTAGGGACACTGTTGCTCCTGGGGTATCGGCGAGGACCATTCGCAACCGTCTCCATGAAGCTGGGCTACGGTCCCGCACACCGTTAGGCCGTCTTCCGCTCACGCCCCAACATCGTGCAGCCCGCCTCCAGTGGTGTCGCGACAGGCGTGAATGGAGGGACGAATGGAGACGTGTCGTCTTCAGCGATGAGAGTCGCTTCTACCTTGGTGCCAATGATGGTCGTATGCGTGTTTGGCGCCGTGCAGGTGAGCACCACAATCAGGACTGCATACGACCGAGGCACACAGGGCCAACACCCGGCATCATGGTGTGGGGAGCGATCTCCTACACTGGCCGTACACCACTGGTGATCGTCGAGGGGACACTGAATAGTGCACGGTACATCCAAACCGTCATCGAACCCATCGTTCTACCATTCCTAGACCGGCAAGGGAACTTGCTGTTCCAACAGGACAATGCACGTCCGCATGTATCCCGTGCCACCCAACGTGCTCTAGAAGGTGTAAGTCAACTACCCTGGCCAGCAAGATCTCCGGATCTGTCCCCCATTGAGCATGTTTGGGACTGGATGAAGCGTCGTCTCACGCAGTCTGCACGTCCAGCACGAACGCTGGTCCAACTGAGGCGCCAGGTGGAAATGGCATGGCAAGCCGTTCCACAGGACTACATCCAGCATCTCTACGATCGTCTCCATGGGAGAATAGCAGCCTGCATTGCTGCGAAAGGTGGAAATACACTGTACTAGTGCCGACATTGTGCATGCTCTGTTGCCTGTGTCTATGTGCCTGTGGTTCTGTCAGTGTGATCATGTGATGTATCTGACCCCAGGAATGTGTCAATAAAGTTTCCCCTTCCTGGGACAATGAATTCACGGTGTTCTTATTTCAATTTCCAGGAGTATATATATATATATATATATATATATATATATATATATATATATATATACGTGCGCATGATAAACCACTTCCCTTGAAAACTTCTGTCCTTCAGACCTCCTGTTACCACAGATGACGTGTCACTGCTCTCATTTGTACTACGATTGCAGTACACGCGAGGGAGGTGCCTACTTGCTCCCACCGCCGTGAGTGGAATGCGTAACTTCTAATAAATGTTCACCAACCTGCAGTCTTCTGTAGTTGTTGTCCCCTGCGCAGAAAACAGTACGTAGGTCGTAAACCCTTTCTCTTGAAGCTGTAATAATCTCTTAGTGAGGAACTGAGATTTTAGAAATGATTAAATTCCCAATTAGCTTGCTTATACGCAACGCCACTCGCTTTTTATTAGCAGAACACGAGAAACTGCACAGCTACATTCCACTTTAGAGTCACAAATAGCTTCCATTCTCCATCAAAATAATGAATTGCGTATTTCCGTAATTATTATCGTAATGTTCTCAACTACATGTCCAAATAACTAGAAATTGCTAATAAAACCTTAACTGGCACCAATCAGGGCAGACAATATGTCTGTCCTCCGAGGCTGCCCAACCAGCTCTGCCCTTACAGCCGAACCACTTCACCCGCCATCGAAGTTACGCGCGATCCGAAAATCACCGAAGTGCTTTGTCTGCCTTTTCGTTTAGCAGTTGTTTGTTATTCTGTTGGTTGTTAATACTTGTGAAATAACGGAATAATAGCACACTATAGAGAGACGCTTTAATCTGAACGTGATGACTGGGTCTTGTGTGATGTCCTTAGGTTAGTTAGGTTTAAGTAGTTCTAAGTTCTAGGGGACTGATGACCATAGATGTTAAGTCCCATAGTGCTCAGAGCCATTTTTTAATCTGAAATACAAATAAATACGCTGTTTAGTAATCTTCTGTTGTTAACGTAACAGAATATTATTGTTTTAGAGCGCAATTTCCGAACGCAGCAGCCGATCGCGGAGTAGGACCGCAATTTAGGAGGTTTTCCTCTCGATACCCGTACCGAACAAACCATCTGTCATCGGTACCTCACACCACATTACATCATCTTGCCATCTTCTCAACTGCGAAGAGTTTCTTGTAGCCGAACACGGTGGCTGTAAAGCCAGAAATATTACAGCACCAAGATGTTAGCAGCGTTCGCTAGCACGAAGGAGGCGAGCCTATCTCGGGTCGAATCCACCCTTCAGGTTGACAACGATGGCCGGTTTACCGCGCAGCCAGGATCTGGTTTTCGGATGGTTTTCCACCTCCTATTAGATGCATACTGGAGCTAGTAGCCACATCCCACCTCAGTCGCCCTGTTCCCAAACGTTTAGGAAAGGATACTGTGCAATTGTAGCATTGAATTTTTTGTTAAATCATTATACTAGAATCGACCTTCGGCAACGTACACTAGAACTCGGTGGAACATTGTTCCAGCTGAGGGAAACCGTCGCCACATATGGTAACACTATATGCAGACAGCTGGAGTACACAAAAATACGTCCGTGGGTCGAAGAAGGGGTTAGAAGTGGGGGGAAGGGTGGCAATAGGAAAGGAAACCGGCCACCATCTATCTCTAACACTGTCAAATGCAAGAATTAACATGCCGACCCCTTGAAGATATGGCACTAAGAGAGGTAAAAGAAGAAGAAAGAACAACTCACTAACACGAAGCAAAATATACTACTCAAGGGTGGTTTTTGTCATGTCTGCCGCGCGGGATTAGCCGAGCGGTCTAGGACTCTGCAGTCATGGACTGTGCGGCTGGTCTCGGCGGAGGTTCGAGTCCTCCCTCGGGCGTGGGTGTGTGTGTTTGTCCTTAGGATACTTTAGGTTAAGTAGTGTGTAAGCTTAGGGACTGATGACCTGAGCAGTTAAGTCCCATAAGATTTCACACACATTTGAACATTTTTTTGTCATGTCTGATTTGCAGATTGCCCCGACGAATCCACAGTGACAAGCACCAAGATCTTTCCACCGAACTTTGGTCTGTCGACGTAACTTACCTGAATCCACAGCAGTACGAGAACTGAAGGCAGAAAGCCGACGTCGTAGTCTTATTTGTTACATATTTGCATTCCTCTCACAAATGACGCCCATTGTATCCTTTCTGGTTTTTGCTATTATTCTCTAGCACCTGTCCCTGGGGAAAGAGGGGTGGATAAGTCACCGCAGGCGCCAGTGTTAATTTATTTGTGACGGGCCGGCTGGCGAGGTTCTACCATCGCGTTTCAAAACAACGCGAAAGTAAACTAATTAAACCTCCGCGCTGTGTCCTGGGGGGGAAACACGAGGAAGCTGCGGCTATCTGTGTTGCGCCCCGTGACGCGAAAATGAGGTGCTGAGGTCGCTGGCGTACTGTGCAGGAGGGCTGACGTCACATCCACAGTGGATGTATAGATGCAGCTCTGTTCGGAACTTCGCTGTCAGTGCGTACGGCGAATGAGAGAACAAAAATTGTAAAAGGACATACACTGTTGCACACATTAAAAGATAGATTGGCTTCTTTTTAAATTCACTCCTCACCAAATGTTTGGAATATCACAGAGTTTATTGCAATTGTAAGGTGATCATATCATTTTGATGTGTCATCGATGTGCACGTCAGAGACAGAGCAAATCACGATACTGTTAAACAATCTTTGGTCTTGTCGTGGCACAGTTTTTGCGTCTGCGCAGACTGGTATTTTCTTAGTTGAGTTTAGTAGATGATGGACGTATTTAGTAGTGCTGTGTGAACTTGTGACTGTATCTGTTAGACGAAGAAAGAACAGCAATGATGAAAATCGTGCACTCATTGAAAGGTGAAAGGAATATGTATTTTGAACAATGCCATTATTTTTGATGAGAAGGAGTTTGAGGTAAGACTGCACCATTGGGCAGCTAGGAATGGTTATTGTGAGCTAGTGAACTTGCTCAGAGCTGGGAGAAAGACCACCCACTTCCCAGACTCATGGAGTAACATATTAACTGATCGAGCAGTTTGATTTTTATAGAAATTCTCTGTTAACTTTGTACCCTTTTTTTAAAAATTACTTTTCACTTTGTTAAGCGTAGTACTGTTCAGATCAGTGTTATGTGTAAAGATCACACGAAGTAGCCTTTTTGTATATATATTTCAATCTACAAACGTTGACTTGGCACGTCATTTCATAGGAATAGTTGCAATCCCCACACCACTGTTTATCATTACACATGTAATAGTTTGAATATGTATTTAGAAACAAAAATCTATCTTAGCCTCTGCCTGCTTGCTGTTTGCCGCCGTGCTTTCGAGAAATCTGCAACAATGTTGTCAAGACTCGAGGTAAGTGGAAATTTTGATTAGGTCCAGATACTTGTTTTCCTTCCGCTGCGCGTTTAATGCAAAGTCAAGCTGCATTCAGATCAGCTACAGTTCAGTTCGCATTAGGTTTTGTTAAGTTGAGCTACAGATTCCGCCAGAAAAATGTATACACTCTTTGTCAGGCTCTATCTTGATGTCGATATTGTAGTTCGATTTGAGCTACGAATGTGTGTAGTACGCTCTTTGGCTCAAAAGGTGTCAGTACTTTCATCTCCCGTATTTAGAAAACAGGATGGCTGGAGCATGCTTGACATTCGAGCAAAAAAAATGTGTTGTGGTTTCTCAAGTTTGATAATACCGTTGAAATGCGACGTCAATGGAGGCGGGAGTTAGAAACAGAACCGCCAACATGCCTAACAATTAAACGCATCATTGAAAAGTTTGAACAATTTGTGATATTCACAAAGAAAGATCAGGAAGACAACGTACAGCTACAAGTCCTGCATCGTCGGCTGTCGTGTTGGAAATGTTTGTTACTCCTCCACAGAAAAAAAGTAAAATGAGCGTGTGGCTTTGTTGGTCGGGAAGCCCCATCCGGGGAAGTTCGGCCACGAAGTGCAAGTCTTATTTCAGTCGACGCCACACTGTGCGACTTGCGTGCCGATGATGAGGATAAAATGATGATGAGGAGAACACAACACCGAGTCACCGAGCGGAGAAAATCTCCGACCCGACCGAGAATCGAACCTGGGCCCACCGCGTGGGAGGCAGGTATGTTACCACTTCTCTCTCTCTCTCTTTTCATTTTGTTCGTTATTGTTCGTTGTGTTTTGGTCTGGGCGGACGTCACACGACATCCGTTTATGTTGATCGTTGACTCCTTTATTCAGTTTTTTATTACAGAAAGCCATCGGCTCTGTGACCGAACACATCACTCAGCTAAGGAGGTGCACTCTCAACAGAAGTCTGGTACGCAATGTGCTTGTGAAGTGGGGGTTAGCATTACAAGTGTACGAAGAATTCTGAAAGCTGCAAAGCGGAAAGTTTACATTCCATGATTACTGCACGCGATTAATGATGACGATACTGATCGCCGAATGCAATTTTGTGAATGGTATCAGCAAATGGTAACTGATGACGAACAATTTGTGACGAAGGTAGTGTGGAGTGACGAGGCACAATTTATACTTAATAGAACCGTGAATCGGTATAACAGTGACATACCGGCCACCGGAAAATCCTCATGTTTATGTGGATAAAGCGGTCAATGTACCAAGGGTTCATGTGTGGTGTGGACTATCATCTAGGAACTTAGTAGGACCCTTTTTCTTTGATGCTACTGTCACTGGAGAAGTGTACCTGGAAATGCTAAGCACATCAGTTTTGCTAGGTATACGTGCGATTTATGGAGCTGATGAAGAGGTCTTCTACCAACAGGATGGGGCGCCACTACACTACCAGCTAGCCGTACGAGCTTTCTTATATGACAATTTTCCAGGGCACTGGATTGGATGAAGAGGGCCCATTGAGTTCCCACATCCCCAGATCTAACGCCTATGGACTCTGACTTGTCGAGAACTGTGAAAAAGAACCTCTATCGACGTAAAACACCCACGCTGGAGGGACTTCGCCAGCAGATTACAGCGACATGTGCAGCGATCTCTACTGAAACACTGACTGACGTAGTTGCGGCGACCGCTCGTCGTTCTGTTATGTGTACAGCCGCCAACGGTGAATATTTTGAAAATGTAAAGTAACCATGTGCTAAACTGGAGATTGTACAACACGTGTGATCAATTATTAAATGTAAAATAAAGTGTGCATACATTTTTCCGTTGGAGTCTGTACATTTCCGCCAGAAACAAATATAGAGGGCAGCTTACAGAATGACTTCTTATAGCACAACCGTTGAAGTTTGTACAACACGTTGTTAATGAAATAAACATAATTCCTTGTGAAAACAAAAGCCATTTTGGCTAGTTACAAGAAATCATTACAAAACAAAGCAGCCTATCTCCTAACTGTACATCTTGTCAAACAAAATTCGTGAACATCTTTATCTCATGATGACGGTTATCAGTCTGTAGTAGTGTGTGTCCTCCCTGCTCACCGGTGAGTTCTTCCACTCTGCGAGGCATGATCTGGATGACACCATAAAGTTTATCTTGGGGTGTGAGATCCCAGTCCTCAATGGCAGCTTCAGTGAGCTCCTGAAGATTATCAGGTGGGTTCGGACGCTGTGCAACGGCCACCTTCAACAGGTCCCACGCATTTTCAATTGCATTCGTGTCTGGGACTGTGCTGGCCAACGCATTCGGTTGATGTTACTTCTTTGAAGATACTGTGACACAGCTGCAGTATACTGTGGTCTTGGATTGTCATCGGCTAGGATGAAGTTGTCACCGACTTCACGTCTGCAGGACCTTACAACCGTTTGTAGGGCCTCTTTGTGGTACTGGGGTCCAGTCAAATTCCCGTGGATGGGAATTAGAGCGGTCCGTCGTCCCATCATTGTAGTCGCCCAGAACACTACACTTCCAGCTCCAAACAGTTGGTCTCGCTGAACGTATCGCCGTTCCTGTTGTCGTCTAGCGCTTCTCCAAACCCTAACACATCTATGTCTGGTCGTAAACCAATCCTGGTCTCGTCAGAAAACATGACATTACTCTACTCTGGAATGGTCCAATATTGATATGCAAGAGCCCAGGTCCTTCGATTGCGTCGGTTCCGTGCAAAACTTCTCCTTGATCTTCTGGAATAAATACGGTGCTGACGCAGTCTTCTACGCACTGTCTGGACTGAGAGACGAATCCCTGTTGCCCGAACGAAGTCAATTCCAGCATTTCTGGCAATTGATGGCGGGGGCCTGCCATCCCATAGTTCGAGGGAACAATCCTACATTGGAGTTATCATACGCGAACGACCACTACGAGGTCTATCTTTCGAATTTCCCGTCCCTCTGTACTTTCTCCGCGCCATAGACACGTCACTCTGAGTGTCATGTAACCAATCGGCAACATCTCACTAAGTGTGAGCTAATAAAAGTAAGGCCACTATCCTGACTCCATCAAAGTGCCGTATGCCTCTATGTGGCATGCTATTGCAGTGCTGAAAACAAACTGAAGGGAGCTGTTGTTGACACTGGACTGCTCGTGGTATGTCGCTGCGGCAGCGGTTTGTTTACAAGACTCACAACAGCCACAAAGCATGCCAACAGCAAACACCGTCCAGTATATGGGCTCTACCTGGATAATGCATGAGGTGCCTAGACCAATGAGACCTTTAGAGTCGTAGATTATATTTTTCGATAGTTCTCCAAATTTTTGTTGAGCAGTGTGCTAGAGCTGTTTTGAGTACAAAATCTGATAATGCAGTGCCGTCTTAATGTTCGATCCCGAGCTCGCAGCGTCATTTTCTGTCGCGTTTCAGCGCTACATTTGGAACAATGGAGCGTTCGGGAATAAATTGATTCAGTGTTCACTACAACTGTTACCGACCAGATTTAGATACATTCGTCTTATCATGGTCCTTTGCCAGCATTGTCTATAAAATTATCAACGAGAACATTTCTTCTACTGTTGCAATAACTTCCTCCTCGGGGTATGGGATTTCATTTCGTAGATCATAATACAATACACCTCAAACCCCGCGACCAGAGTGTACATCTTCTTAGCGTCGTTTGACTGCGGGTTCCTTCACAGAGGTCCTTTATGCTTATGTCTATCGCGGAGGTGTCGTGCTTCCGTCGTTGGCTGGATGTGGTTGTCGCCTCTCTTTTGAATGTCATCGGTTGGACCCTTTCCAGGGTCTTAGCGCCGTGCGAATTACGCTGCTTATTGCTACGTAGAATTACACAACTAATTGCTCCAGAGACTTCTCTGAAACGTTTATTGGCGGTCCAGGATAATTTAAGTACCCTGCTACACATATAATATCCAATCTAAATAATGATCGCCAATCCCGCTTTCATCCGGAATACAGTTAGTCACTTCTTCCGGTTGTAAACGTAACTGTTTTCAGTACCACAGTGACGTGGGGGAAATGAACGATTTGACGCAGGACACTTGTGGTCTACCGTGTCGCGAAACAACCTAACGTTCGCCTACGAAGGCCACCACAGCTAGTGCGCATGCGCGCCGCTCGAGATTTTTCAGAAATCTTCGCTGTCTTGTCCCGCCAGCTTAGTCATTGCTCTCACCTCTCTCACCTCCCTCCTACACTCATTTTCACAATATGGTCATAGCTGAGAAGGTGCATTAACCCCAGCCACGGAAATCATCACGATTCAGAGAGTTTTACTGGAATGCGATGTGTAATATCTCCAAAATAATAATAGATCGATGAGCAGGCCAGTCGTTAGGGCAAGCGAGGCCTGTGGCGGAGCCAAGCACGAGGCCATGGAGATAAATGGGGGAGGGGGGAGGGGAGAGGGGGGAGGAGGGAGGAAAAACAAAAGGCGGAAAACGTACTTTAAAACAACCTGTTTTCTTTATTGGCAAAATAAAGTACAATTTTAAATAAAATCATTGACTACCACAGTTTAAACACGTAAAATCATCGAACACAGCAACAGGTATGTAATGCATTTGGTTAACAGCAAGTTAAATAAAACAGATGAAAACTGTGCTATTACACACATGAAAAAAACATTTCCATCGCCCCGGTTCCCAGAAGTCTTGAAGATAGACGTTGACTGTGGGTATTGTATCACAGACACAGTCCCTTTGACTGTTCAGAGATGTCACTAAACCCGCGGAAAGACGTAAACAACCATGCATGAGCAGCGCCTATTAGACGGAGGGGGTCCGACAGCCGATCAGTTCCAGTCATTCCACCAGGAAGGAAGTACACGGCTCGTCTGTAGTTCAGCCACGCCTAGATGGTCAATACCGCAGTTCGATAGCGCCCGCATTGTTATTATGTGCCAGAAAAGGACTCTCAATAAGGGAAATGTCCAGGCGTCTCTGACTGAACCTAACCGATGTTCTTCGGACATGGAGGAGATACAGAGAGACAGGAATTGTCGATAAAATGCCTCGCTAAGACCGCCCAAGGGCTACTACTGCAGTGGATGACCGCTACCTACAGATTGTGACTCGGAGGGACCCTGACAGCAACGCCACCATGTTGAATAATGCTTTTCGTGCAGCCACAGGACGTCGTGTTACGACTCAAACTGTGCGCAATAGGCCGTACGATGTGCAACTTCACTCCCGACTCCATGGCGAGATCCATCTTTGCAACCATGACACCATGCAGCGCGGTACAGGTGGGCCTAACAAGACGCGAATGGACTACTAAGGATTGGCATCACGTTATCTTCACCGATACGTGTCGCATATGCCTTCAACAAGGCAATAGTCGGAGACGTGTTTGGAGGCAACCCAGTCAGGTCGAACGCCTTAGACACACTGTCCAGCGAGTGCAGCACGTTGGAGGTTCCCTGCTGTTTTGGGGTGACATTGTGTGGGGCCGACGTACGCCGCTGGTGGTCATAGAAGGCGCCGTAACGGCTGTACGATAAGTAAATGCAATCCTCCGACCGATACTGCAACCGTATCGGCAGCGTATGGGCAAGGCATTGGTCTTCATGGATAACAATTCGCGCCCCATCGTGCACATCTTGTGAATGACTTCCTTCAAGATAACAACAATGCTCGACTAGAGTGACCAGCATGTTCACCAGACATGAACCCTATCGAACATGCCTGGTACGGATTGAAAGAGCTGTTTATGGACGACATGACCCACCAACCACTCTGAGGGATCTACGCCGAATCGCCATATTGGCCGAAGAAGCCATATTGTATCAGGTCGATGGAGCTAATAAGCACGACAGTACAAAACTTTCTATGTATTTACTGTCTGAGGGAAAGTACTAAGTACTTTATCTATGAAACTTATAATAATTCTTTGTCTCTCCGTCACACAGGCGCCAGAAGGCCCAAGGTACCGACCGACCGCTATATCATCCTCAGCCGATAGGCGTCACTGGATGTGGATATGGAGGGCATTTGGAAAGCACACCGCTCTCCCGGCCGATGTCTGTTTCTGTGACCGCTACTTCTCAGTCAAGTAGCTCCTCAATTGGTCTCACGAGAAGGGCTGCCATATCTGAGACTTCATCGGGACACTCTGAGATGATGGTGTAGAAATGAAGTAAAAATTTGTTTAATATAATTACTTTTTATTTAGAACACAGTTACATGGGACTTGTTGCGGCAAAAGTAACTGGTACACCATATTTTTCGGAAAATTTCATCTTCTTCAGCAAGTCTTTTTGCCCTTTGATGA
Source organism: Schistocerca americana (assembly GCF_021461395.2). NCBI lineage: Eukaryota > Metazoa > Arthropoda > Insecta > Orthoptera > Acrididae > Schistocerca > Schistocerca americana. The sequence goes on along the minus strand of NC_060126.1, from coordinate 248,680,876 downwards.
AACTCCACACAAGTCAGCCTGTAGTTAAACTGGCACTGTAAGACAGATTCCACAGTCCATGGTAGCAGTCGATTTCTTTCATGAGTCCACTGGGCCGACATCAGCGAAAATACTCTTCCCACAGTGGCGTTGTGAGTGGGAATAGAAAACAAATACTTGCATAGTTTTAGCAGCTGGCATTTGCGTTCAGAATTCTCGGTTTTCTTAATAAAGTAAATCCACGCTTCTTCCACGGACTGTTGAGACTTTCATTCTTTGAACCTTGCTTAGTTTCTAAGAAGCTCTTCAAACACATATATACCTGAAAACAATTATCACCTGAAATCTTCACAAAATTTTTGGTCAGGTACATAATAATCATAGGGTTTCAGATAGCGTCATCCAATCAGATACTTGATATTTATCAAAAGAAACAGCTCATTTCTCTAAGTAATAAAATATTGTGATATAGGAAGCCATTGTCTCTTCCTCAAATTTCGAGAGCAATTAATTATTTCTAGGTTAAGGTCCTCATTCTTTAATTTGCTCAAATTCATCTTGGTTTGCATGCCAATAAAATTTCGGTCTTCCTTTCTTTCAGACATCTTTGAGTGTCGATTAATGTATTTCTTATTTCAATTATCGGCACTTTATTCCTCTCCATTTTATAACACTTCAAACAGAGCCAAGTTTGACTACAGAAACATGAAGTAAATTTCACTGATCGGACTACTGAAAAACGTGAAACTATTCGCGGTCGTCTGTCAGCGTCGTCAAAAAAGTGTTTTATTGGAATCCAAAGCCAAAGAGCTCTCTCAACCGCGGGCATTAACAACAGCCGTCTTGTTTTTGAGTGAGATAGAAAGAGTCTGATGACTGATATTAATGTATAAGCAGATCTCTTTCATCTCCTGTCCTTACCCTATACATTGAAAAATAATTAAATTTTTCATGACTATTACTTTTAATGTCGGCCGTTCAGACTCCAGCAGCACTTGATATAGTATTGTAGAGAATATAGACAGGACATCCAGTTGCTTTTCCTCTTTTTCCTAGTTCTTCTTTAGTTTGATGAAACACATTCCGCTGGCCGCCTCGATGAAACCCTTTGAAGAGGGTATTGGTATTGTCTTAAAAAAATAGACGATTAATTTATCTAATAGAATTAACAGGCGTCTTAACACTAGAAGAACAGCATCCGTCATGTTGACGGGTATTCTACTTCTGTAGACTTATTTCACCAAAATGGATTCTTCTACTGGTGCCATTTTCTATGACTTCTCATAAGTATTTTTTAGGTAGACGTCTGCAAAGTATTTACCCAGAATAACCATTCTCAAAAGTGTCCCAAACAACTCCTACTAGAAGGACCGAAATCCGTCATTTTTACGGGTACCGTTAAAGGCGCTACAGTCTGGAACCGCGCGACCGCTACGGTCGCAGGTTCGAATCCTGCCTCGGGCATGGATGTGTGTGATGTCCTTCGGTTGGTTAGGTTTAAGTAGTTCTAAGTTCTGGGGGACTGATGACCTTAGAAGTTAAGTCCTATAGTGCTCAGAGCCATTTGGCCCATTTTTTTGACGGGTACCGAAGCGTTAACAATAGCTTTCGGAATCCAGGAGGCACCCACTCTTTATGAACAACTCCCTTGGAATCAAAGAAGCACACAAGCATGCACTTTGACATGTGACCTTTTTTTGGTTTGGGTGATCCCTTTAAGCACCATTGCGAACTTCAGCGTTTTGTCTCTGGATTGTACTGAAAAAACCAACTTTCATCACCAGTGATAACACGGTTCAAAAATTATTGATTGATTTCCGTTTGCTCTAACAGATCGGCTGCCACATTTTTTCGTGTTTCTCGCTGTTGTGGTGTGAGACTTCTGGGGACCATTTTTACACAAATTTTTCCCATACCAAGATCTTCAGTTATTATTAGACGAATCAATGACGTTCAGTTCTTCTGCAACCATTTTCACGTTTAATCTTCGATCAGATCGTACGAGTTCACTCACCCTGGCCAAGTTGACATCCGTCCGTGAGGTTGATAGTCGTCCACTGCAGCCTTCATTTTCAACATTCGTTCTGCCTTCACTAAACATTTTACGCCAACGAAAAACTTGAGTTCCTGACATAGCCTCCACTCCAAAAGCCTTCTGAATTTTACCGTAAGTTGTCGCGTTTTCACCCAATTTAACGCAAAAGAAATGGAATACCGGTGCGCAATATTATGCGGTTCCATTTCCGTGACGAGAGACACAAACACATGTTAACTTATTACAGCCCAACTCACGCCTGAGCAGTTGTATCGATGTGCCGCTTGGACTAGAAGCAGCTTATAGACCAAGGTCAAAGACAGTGTGCCTATGCAAGCCTGCAGGGCTGCCAAATCTTGCAAAGAAAATCAGTCTCACTACTTTATTGTCGCACATCGTAGAGGCAAGAATAAAAGGAAGCATTTATGTGTAAAGTGCAGCAAGTATGTTTGCAGACCATGTTTAGGCAATGATGAATACGCCTGTGTGAGATGTCTCAACACAGCAGGGTTATAAATCTTTTCTCTAGCATATATTGTGCTTTTCAGATACTTGTGTTACAACACATGGTCTTCTTTTCTATGGAAAGTTATCCATTCCACATTTTGTTACATAATGTTCTGATTAAAATTTATGTATAAAATGTTCATTGTACCATGTAATTCTACAGAAAAAAGTAAAACTGTATCCTGGTCAATTGTGTAACTTGTCTGTAATAAATTGATGTATGTTAAAATGTGTTTACCTTTTTAAAAACGGCAAATAAAACTGTACCCGTCCAAATGACCGGTTGGCGCTTCTAGATAGATCGAAATCCCCGGTCCTTCTAATGTTAAAATTTCTAGACAAAACTTTACAATTTTCTCTGATGTTTCGTCGTTCAGCGAATCAAACTTCAACAGCTTATTTCAAATACCATCAGTTGCAGTAACGTATTGAATAACTAAAGGAAACATCTTTTCAGTCGGTGTCTATGCCGTAAAATGAAACTGCTTGTGACTGCTTTATCCATTCGGACATAGATTATGGTGCGAGAATATTTTTAATAATCGCTATAGCTTCGATGCTGGCTGTAGACCGCTTTGCAGCGACTTCGGAGTCAGGATACATAGCAGCATTCAATTTTACGGTACAGTCAAGAGAACTGAAGGATTGATGATGCTTGACAACATTGTAAGATGTTGTTAGTTCTGTAACAACAACGAGCAGCTCTTTCTGGGTACCTTCTTTAATCATGAATGTAGAAGTAAGCTTTGTTGTCTATGCTACCACGAATCTGTCCGTATGATTCTTCGTAGAAATGTGACGCGTGACATCTGCTTTACCTCCGTGAGTTACTGAGATGAAACAGCTACAAATCTCATAGAATACTTTTGAGCCGTTGTCCTTTCTTGACAAAAGACCACTTTTTTATGCAATCATCTGAAACGTGACACTTTCCCTTCCCATCTTTAGGCACAGTCGTAACATATGATAAGTTTATTAGACGGTAAACAGTCGACAATATTTCAGTCATCTAAGTACGCTATACACTTCCACAGCAAACACTTTAAACTTTACTAACTTGCACTCGTTATTCGTATTACATTTAGAATGAATTTTCTTATCACATCGCTATTCAAATGGGAACAAACCCAATTCTTCTGCGTGGCGCTGTTTAAAATGTTCCAACCCAGTAGTATTGGAGAAGTCTGGTATTATCTCGAATGATGGCGATAGATCTAGAAGGTGTTTGCATCGTCGAAACAGGACACGCAACATGCTACGCCATCTGTGAGACGATCTTGTCAACATAAACTAGTTGACATAAAACTAACTGCGGCTGCATTTACATCTTGCGCTAACAGACAGTGTTACAATACTTGAGCCAAGCTCGTAACAGTATTTTGCAAAATCAACAGAATATAGGGTCTTGTCGGGAAAGAAAGGGCATAATGAAGATGGTCTCGATATATCAGGGCGGGTAAGAATTCCACTCACGAGGGCTGAGTCCACCGTGCATACCAATAACACTTGGCAGACTTGTCCAATTGCTCTCCAGAATCACCTTTACCTTTTTGCTGCAGGGTGTAACCAGTGGCTCCTGAAAATCAATCCTTCCAAGACCAGGCAATCATCGTAGGTCATACCGCTCGCTCCATCTGGCTCCTTGATTTTTCCCTTACCACCAGCACAGGTCCTGTCCATCTCTCCGCCACCCTCACCTACCTTGGCCTCACCATTGACCATCACCTCACCTGGACCTCTCATCTCCAAATTATACAATCCAAAGCCCCCAACCGCCTCAGACTCCTTAAACTGGCTGGACATGGAGGTTGAACCCCTCTACCATCCTTCACACCTACAAATCCTTGATCCACCCCATCCTCTGTTATGCTAGTCCCGCCTGTATTTGCCCCCCCCCCCCCCCCCCCCCCCAATTTTGTAAGTTCGTCCAGATCCTTGAGGGCCATGCACTCTGTCTCGCCTTCCATATATGCCTCCCATCCCCCACACAGATCCTCTACTATCTGATTCCTTTCCCCCATCTGCTCCTTTTACTCGAACATATCTACATCCTCTACACCTACCACTGACTTGATCCCCCTCACTCCTGGTTACTCCTCTCCTCTCCCCTGCCCTCTGCTGCACCTTCACCATTGTGTCCCCCCTACCCTCCACCTCTACACCCTTCATCTTCTTTCCCAAGGTGGCTTCCATCGACTCCCCCTCCCATATGATGCTCTCTCTCCCTCTCTTTATCCCTCCTATCAACTCTGATCCTCACCTCTCTCCCTGTGTTCTTTTCCTGCCCCCCTCCCCTCTCTTCCACTTGTTTTTTCCCCACCTACCCTCTCTCTGACTCACTTCTCTCCCCTGAGTCCTTTTGTTCTCCACTCCACTGCCTTTCCCACACCTTCTCGCATCCGCCCTGCCCACCTTTGGGGGTGGTGGGTGGGAATCGAAATCCAATAAAGAAAAAAAAACCGTCCAATTGCTTACCAGGCCAGGCAGAGTTTAACTTGTTTGATCTGACGGGAAGCTGAGATACTACCGTAGCAAGGCTGTTGACATTAGAATACGTATCCGTTACTTTAGATACTTAACTATTCTCTCACATTATTGTCATTTCTATTACAGTTAGAGATTTCTTTAGACTTTAGTGTGATACATCGCCAAGCACGGAGAGAAAAAAAAAGGCTAACAACCGAAAAATACGATAATTGTTCAATGAAGAATGATTATAACTTTGTGTGGCCACAATTTCTCGTGCTATAATGTAATATGGAGCACAATGTTACACTGTACAAGTTTCATTGTTTGCACTCCTGGTTCCCGCCTACAGCAGGCGTGCAAGCATCGCCTACTGCAACAATGGAGGTGAACAATATGCGGCTTTGAAATTCTGCTTTCTTCCCAAAAAATCTTCAGCTGTGGCATATGCAATGTTACACGAGGGCTGAGGAGACTCTGTTCTTCCGTACAGCTAGCTCGAAGGCAGTTTAAATTGTTTAAAGAGAGGAGTTTCAAAGGACAGTGGACCCGATGCTCCAGTTGTACTCTTACGAAAGGAAAAATCGACACTGCTGCTGTCATTGTGGAAGAAGATCGGCGAATAACGTCAGGAGTACATTCTGAATTACTGAAAATTTCATTCGATGACGCCGACAAGTTGGTGACAGGAAATTTACACTTGAGACGTGTTTGTGCGTGGTGGGTTACAAGACTGATGATAACGGAACAAGACATTCGCGTGCAGTTCTGCATGGAGTTGAAGTTGAAGGTAAAGGATGGTCTGAAATTTCTTTAAAACGCAATCGCTTTGCTGACGAAATTGGCTCATCAGTTTGATCCCGGCAACAGCAAACCGCTAAAATCAGTGTGAGAATCGCTCCCCCCTTTCCCTCCTCGCCCCCACAAAAAAAAGGTGGTTGCTTCTACTGCGAAAGTTACGGTCATCTCATTCTTTTTCATATTCATGGAATGGTCTATCAGCATGTTGTACCCACACTGAGTACATCAGTGACTGTACAGTACGCCGGCCGGTGTGGCCGAGCGGTTCTAGGCGCTTCAGTCCGGAACCACGCTGTTGCTGCGGTCGCGGGTTCGAATCCTGCCTTGGGCATGGATGTGTGTGATGTCCTTAGGTTAGTTAGGTTTAAGTTGTTCTAAGTTCCAGGGGACTGATGACCTCAGATGTTAAGTCCCATAGTGCTCAGAGCCATTTGAGCCATTTAAACTGTACAGTAGGTACTAGATTGCTGTCCTGAAAACTTTACAAGTTTATATTAGGTTCGAAAGACCACATATCCGTACAAAAGGCTGAATACTGCATCGCGATAATGTGCCGTTGCATAATGCATATTGCTACTGAATACCTTGCAAAAATCGATGTGACTTGCATCCGTTATCCTGTCTCTAGTCCGGATTCACCCCCGTGTGACTTTTTTCTAGTCCCTGACCTGAAGAATCCTTCGTGGGAAGGAATATCCATCATGAGAAGGACTAGTGAAAGCTGCGGGGGCTATTCTGATGAACCTTTCAGAATGTGTCTTTGCAAGCTGTCAGAAGTGGCTGGACCAAGTACATCGCATCCATAGGAGACTATTTTGAGAATGACCATAAAAATTATGAGGATGAGTAAAGTAAGTCGTCAAAAGGTTACGATCATTGTGTATTGAACAGCCCTCGTATATCATAAGCCAAATATTAAACTGCCTTCGTATAAGTATAAAAATAATAGTATAGATGCCACCAAGACACCTGTCGTACGACATATAGGATTCACGTCCAGTGATCTTAAATCTGTACATGGTAGTAAAATCATGTAATTATGTTTGTTGTTGGAGAAAATACAAACTCATAAATTCGTCCCATAACTCGTAACGAATCTGAGGGTTTCGTTACTCCGGCTTGTGCACCGTTCAAAGCAGTGTGTTCCGCCGTGTACGCCGGTTTCACGGCACGACAACTGCAACAGGTGCTGTGGACATCAAGGCTTCGTTGCTGCAACTGTCTTTTTCAAGCGCAGTCAGCGTCAGCGGAGTAATATCCGACAAAAGAGCAGCAGTCTGTGCGGCGGTTCAGAGCGTTTTGCGCACAGCTTTTCTTGCTATACAGCAGCCGCAGCGCTAAGCGCTTTTTTGTGTCTCGGATCTTAAGAACTGTTTTAGACTTTCTCTTTCAGGGCTCTCAAAAAACAGACGCATATTTTTGTGTTTTGCACGAGCTACTGTTTTGTGACATGTCGGGCAAAGTTTTACTGTCCTTTTTGTGGTTCAGTAGAGACAAACAATTGCAGGCTCCATTGACGCTGACGCTGAAAACTTTACTACCATATTTAGAGGAATTCGTCGCAATTCGCGATGTCATCCTTTATTCTTCCGCTCCCTCTGAAACTAAATTACTGTGAACTAGTGCAGGAGGCCATTGATATATATCTGAAATGTACGTCTCTCTTCCTTCCGCTGTGTTGAGTTATTTTATATTTCTTGCTTTACCGACTATCACGAAAACAGGCACCTTAAGGTTATCTCACCCTTTTACAGAACTGACAGTTAGTGATAATGTCAAATGTTATTAAAAAATCCCAAGGAAATATTAGACAAATCTATTTTGATATTTAACAAGAAAATTCGCCTGTCAAGTCTTCGAATGTAGCACTTGAGACGCTACGACATCCAGAAACGTATGACCTCAGTGTGCCAATATCCATTATTTTTGAGAGATGCATATGGGGCCTGAAGATGGCATAATGAATTGCCGAAACAGGTAGTGAAAATAAAAATAATTTCTCAACTGCACAGCTGTTTGGCGAAATACTTGACCAGCCGCTGTCCCATGTCCACAATGAATCAACAGAGCCGAAATCTATTTTGACTCTAGAACATGATGGAATACTTTCAAAAAGAAAAATATTGCAAGCTGCTACAAAATAATAACAATAATAAAAAACAACATTACAAGAAATTCTGAAGGATAATCTCTCTTTTACTTCAGTCTGTGGAAAAAACAGAACCACTGATATATTTGGGCTGAAAATTATATGTGGTCGTTCTGAAGGTTTATAGATGCGTGTGATCCATATTTTACTGGGAAAATATAAAGATATTCCGAGATAAAGAGAAAAAATCGTAAGAGCTTTGAAACTGTTCCGCCATAACGAAAAATGCTGTCGCTGATGAATTTGCAATCTGCTTGGTCAAGTGGAAACTTACAGCGAAAAAAGTTGTTACGAAAACAAAGAAATTAATTTTAGTAGCATCAATGTGGTCTCGCGTCTCGTATGAACGCATTTTATTTACGACAATCTCTGTGTGTGACAGCGCGATAGTATATATGCACTGCTGCTAGGATTTTTGCTCTGACGGCTTACCTTGATAGGACCGAGAGTATTTTCTACCTGCCGAAAATTAATTTGCAGCTCTCACTGATCCTTTGAAATTGTACCCATCCCCCAAGTCGCCGCGTCAAGCTATACAGAAGTAACTAAGTTCTTTAAGGCCAATATTTCAGTTGAAGCCAAGCATAATATATTTTTGTGTGTGTGCTTTTCTGAAACTTAAGTTTTATCAAAGTATATTTACAAGGCAATTGTTATCAGCAGGCAGTAAGTGCATTTTGCGCAAAACTACGTTTTTGCTACTGCAACCTCTCTGGATTTCACAAAAATTTATTTCCATCTTTATACTTTCTGGATCAAGACAAAGAACAGAGGTCTCTGAGCCAAGATAATTTATGTTTTCGTAGACAATCTGTATTTTTCTAGTCGTCGGATCCTCTGTCGCAGTATCGAAGTACAGTTCTATATTCCAACTTTTTGTCAAAACCGTGAAATTTCGTAATTTCCGTTTTCATTTATATGGCTTTCTTGGTGGATGAAACACGTGCTTACATCCAAAGACTCTATCGATGTTACTACACTATTAATACGGAGTACAGTCGATTCGGAAATACCTTAAAGTTTCGTTGTCGGTTTACGAACTTGCGCAAAGTTTATATTATTCCTAGCTTCTTCCGTGCTGGACAGACCACCAAAAATCTTCAAAACTTCTGATACGACTATTTCAGTTTGTTTGCGAGTGTCTTTTCGACCTATACGCACACCGACCGGAGTAGCATTGCACGTGGGTCCTTACTTCTGTATTTTGTTTCCTAACAAGAACACGTCAATGTACAGTTCCACAGAAGACTGGAACCACAAGTGAACACACAATATCGTACGGAAACACAGAACATTACGCTGACGCCGACTTAAATGCACTGTACTTAAATGCAAATGTACTTGCTGCAACAAAGCTGCGAGGCGGGCGATTCACAGTGCTTTAAGCCATCTGCATGCAGACCCGTAGAACAGCACGTTGGGGAGTCTTTCTAACCGTGCAAAGTAATACGAGGGTTGTCCAGAAAGTACTTTCCGCTCGGTCGCGCAATGGACACCACAGTGAAAACCCGATGAAGCTTTTCACAGATGTGTTGGGTAGTGTCTGTAGTATAACCTTCGATCACATCAAGACGCTCTTTTCAGTTGTGAGCGCACTGTGAGCGAGTAAAGTTGCCGAGAACAACGATGTCTCCCACCAAGTAGGAGGGCCCGCTGAGAGGCTTCGCCTTAATGAATGCAGCCCACCTAACACAACTGCCACGCAGTCCCTTCTTCGTGGCAATTCTCAGCCGCACTCTGCAGGGGCAGTGAAGACTCTCCTGCAGCCTTTTCGATGGGAAGTGTTCCATCACCCACAACACAACCCAAATTGGCTCGTCCTGGGTATCATCTCTGTTCACATGAAACGCTTGATACGAAGACAACACTTTGGCGCAGGCTACACGCTATAGACCAACGTAGAGAATTATCGGAAAGCACAGGCGGCTGCCTTCTATGATAATGGTGTTGGAAATTTGGTATAATGCTCCGACAAATGTCTAAGTCGCAGTGGCGACTATCTAGAGAAGCATCTGGAAAGTGTAGCTAACTCTTGCAAACAAAATGTTTCTGATTTTCACTGTGGTTTCCATTTAGCGACCGATCGGAACTTACTTTCTGGACAACCCTCGTATATAGCATGTCAGATATACTAACCGTGCATTTGAGCGTTGACCAATGTGATTGCAGAGCGCTACCTACGTCACATGCACGCCATGTTCTTTCAGTACAGAGTCGCGAGGCGTCATATTGGTTTCAGTTGAAGCCCATATGTATATAAGACTTTTCTGAGCACCATCAAATTGATAATCTCTCGAAAACCCATCGTTAATTGTATGACTCGTTGTAATAAAAAGACGGGAAACGTCATATTCGTGGTTGAAGAATTATTGTAAGTTGCATATTATGAGAGCATGCCGTTTGAAGGCAACCGGACATTGATGATCCATCAGAAACGCTTTGTTCTTGGTATAATTTGTCATAATTAAATTTCAGATATAACATATCTGCGATAAAAGCTTTCAGGAGGTGTAACCTGCTAGTTATAATCGTCAGTCATTTGACTTCAGTTTAGCGCAGTGAGTAACGTCATAGAGGTCTAAGTGACGTGTTGGTGGTTCACGTCCCTCTACCTGCAATCTTACTATTCTTCTCGTTTTTAATAGGTTCTGATATTTTCTTATTCGTTTAATATAAGTATATACTAAAATATTTGATCTTATGTAAACATAAGAGCGCTCTTTTTGATGTGTGAGATTGTTCGATTTTTTTAATATGCATAACAGCTTGCACTACTTGCAGTAAGATATTCTGCCCCTTTTGTATTTAGTATGTTGTAAGGATTCTGCTGCTGAACAAGAAGATTGATGAAGTAAGGTTTTACTAAAAAGTGAGAATGATGATATAATTTTTAATTCGTGTCGAGAACTATTGTAAAGTTGTATCGCATTATTAATAATGGAACTTTTGTAAGCCGATTATCCTTAATGACTGGACATTCTACTTCCCTTTTTGCCTTATGACATTTTCACGGATATTGAACTTTCTATTTATGTATACTAAAGACAGAACAACCTTACTAACTTATGGACAAGGGAGATCTACGTTTCAATAGAGATAATATAGGATTTTTAGGTCCGTCCGAATCGTAAACAGTATGATTTACGAGCCAAATACTGTCGACAATTGCCACTGGAGCGCTTTACGATCGCGTATATCATGCTGCAGCGCACGTACCGTATGCACAAGTCCCATCGTTTCTGAGCGTCCAGTAGCACGTTAAACTTGGGACGCTCAACGTTGATGTTCAAAAGAGTTGTACCTTTGCTTAAGGGAGGTAATGCAGGAGACATAGAAAATTACCGGCCCATTTCCCCGCTGTCACCATTCTCAAACACAATAGAAGCAATTATGAAAGACAGATAAATGAAAGTAAATGTCGTGTGACTATGGCCTCCCGTCGGGTAGACCGTTCACCGGGAGCAATTCTTTCGATTTGACGCCACTGTGGTGACTTGCCCGTCGATGGGGATGAAATGATGATGATCAGGACAACACAACACCTAGTCCATGGGCGGAGAAAATCTCTGACCCACCGGGAATCGAACCCGGGCCCTTAGGAAATGACATTATGTCGCGCTGACCACTCAGCTACCGGTGGCGGACAGCAGGTTAATGAATTAGCTGAATAAATACAATCTTTTAAGTGAATCACAGTTTGGTTTCCGAAGTAGCAAAAATACAGTCAGCCATAGTAGAATTCACAAAAGTTGTACTTGATGCTCTTGATAAAGAAGACTGTCACAGGCATATTTTTGGATCTTTCTAAGGCCTTTGATACAGTCGACCACAATACACTATTAAATAAATTAGAAGCATTAGCAGTAAGAGGGGTAGCTAATGACTGGTTTCGATCATACTTATCAGACAAGGTACAAAGAGTAGAGATAACACGTACTTCAAATAGATCTAAACATTTAGTAAAATACTTGTCAGAACCAAAATACATTAATATAGGGATTCCACAAGGTAGCATATTAGGACCAACACTATTCCTGATATACATCAATGACTTTCCCAGTAGTGTTACTCATGGTGAAAAAATTCTCTTCACTGATCACAGCAATATTATAGTCACTGAGAAAACAAGAGAGCTCCTCGCCGAGAAAGCAAATGAAATTCTCAAGGAAGTTTACGATTGGTCAGTAAGCAATAAAGTGACATTGAACATAAAGAAAACTAATGCTATGAATTTCAGTTTTAAGAGGGGAAATGACAATGTTAAATTAAATAGAGATGGCACCTCTATAGACTATGTCACAAATGCAAAATTTCCAGGAATGAATATTGATTCTCAGTTGAAGTGGTGTGAACACACAAAGGTACTTGCAAACAGAATGTTATCAGCATGTTATGCCCTTAGAATCCTATCATCAGAGTGTAACTTGCAGTGTCTTTTAGTTACATACTAGACATATGTACACTCGGTTCTTAGCTATGGCATGCTGTTTTGGGAAACAAATGCACAACATATGAGCACAATCTTAAAACTAAATGAAAGAGCCATAAGAATCATAACCAAATATGGTAGTGGAGCTCACTGTAAAGATCTGTTCAAAACACTGCGGATTTTAACTGCTCCGTGTGAATACATTTACCAGTCAGTTGTACACATAAAAAATAACATTGGTAATTACTGCACAAACAGCTCTGTCCATGACCGTGGAACAAGATTTAGACTCAACTTACATTCACCAAGAAAAAATAAACATAAAACTCAGAACAGCATTTTCTAACAAGGAATAAAACTGTACAATAAATTGCCAAAGAGATTAAAGAATTTGAGAAAATACACTTATTTAAAAAGGCAGCTAAAAGTACCTGCTATGCAATGCGTTTTATACATTGAAAGATTACTTAGATAAAATATAGTATGGGTTTGGTAAAAAAAAAAATGTTACAAAAATAAATAATAATAATGATTATAAAACATCCAACATTCCATATAACACATTCACACTATTTTTTTGCATCTTTTTTTCCTTTTCTATAAATACTTACCCCCTAGCTATGCATAGCACAACACTAACACCTCTTCCTCTTTCTGAGCTCAACATCTCACTCATTACAGGGGGATGCTGACTCAGTTTTTCAGGATAGCAAATGGGAAGTTGTGGTACAGAAAATGGCCCAGAGATCACGGGTGTTTGTGTGTATGCGTGTTTGTGTGTGTGTGTGTGTGTGTGTGTGTGTGTGTGTCTGCGTATTTCTGTGTGTAGTGAGTGAAGTGTTACGAAACAATGTGTGTATAGTGTGTGCAGTGACTGATAATGAGATATGAGTGAACAATGTGGCATTACATTATTTAATAACTTATTTGTAAAAAATATATTGTACACCAGGAGTAAATCAAAGGATTGTCCCTAACTAGAAGTCTGTAAATGTATGTGTATACAAATTAGCTTATTTTAAATTGGTCTAATCTTGTAAATACTTTGACATGCCCTATGTCCTTGTAGAAAGAGATCTACAGATGAATAAAGCTACTACTACTGCTATTACTACTAAAAGTACGGTCCGTGTGCCGATGGATTTAGCGCCGGAGGACTGTAGGGAGCGGTCACTCTAGCATTAATCTTTTCATATATAGAAACCTTCATCATCCAACATCAATGATCATTTGTTTCACATAATCTAATACTAGTCTGCTGCTACAATTTCTGCTTGTTCCTAGATAATTCCTGCACTCCTTGGGATATGTACAATTAATTTGTCCCTTCTTCTGGCAAATGTTTCTCCTCAAGTATTCTTTCGTATAGAGCTACGTTTCTTATTTGCCCACTTATTGTTCAAAATCCATTAACAGCGCCACGTAGCACGTTTTTCCACTTCCTTCTCCCAAAGCTTTCCACGTGGCGTGACTTGTCCTTCCATACAATGCGTCACTCTACATTTCATTTCATAAACATCTTTTAAAATTAAGATTCAGTAGGTGACACCACCAAAAGACTCCTACTGCAAAAATAACGGCCCGGTCGCATTAATGTGACCACGCCTATTTTCAATGTCAACGTGCAATAATGACTCAAGGATGACAGGTGGCAGCACTAGCAGTGCACGGTATATAAACTATGTTGGGTAGGAGAGGGGAGAGGAAGAAAACAGTGCAGTCGTCGTCGTTATACGGAAACGGCTCGATTAATCTGACGTTCAAGGGCATGATCGTTGGCTTTCAGGAGACGGGTCGAAGCATTTCCGAAACGGCTAATTTGTAAACTGCTCGCATACCGCCGTGGTTAATGTATACGATGCATGGCAAAATGGCGTTTTTCAAAACCGGCACTGAGGCAGCAGAAGAGCAGCACGACCCATAGGTGACAGAGTGAATGGTGTGATTCTTCAGTTTCTCCTGGCGTATTATTTGCTCGAACAGCCCACGGTTGTACTGCTGGTCCATACTGTCCAACGGGCACAACATTTCGGTGGTCAGACAAGCCGCCATCGTCTGGTGCGCTGACGAACTGAGCTCCTGAGGGCGGGCGGCCGTCTTAAGTCCCCTCCCCCTGTGAGGCGTTCTCTCCGCGGTCTGCGCCTGTGGTTGAGCGTCGGCAGTCGCTGAGACGCTGGTGTCGGCGTCTGTGGTGGCGTCAGTGTAATTGCCTTGTCCGCACTTGGGAATTGTCAAAGACGATCTCGGTTTGCAGAAGGCCGGCATATAGCAGATAGGACAGACAGTGCACACCATCGACGATCGTTGCCGAGAACATCAGAGTCACACTCGACTTAGGTACCCCAATAAGTCGTTAGAGAGGCTATCAAAATTCGTACCAGGGACGGACTGATCAACCGAGACTGCGGCTATAGCCTCAGTAAGGCATGGGAACCAACACTGAGTCCAATTAAAAAGACGCTCAGCAAAGAAAACGAATGGGTGACCGGAACAGACGAGGCAATTACACCGACACCTCCACAGATGCCGACGCCAGTGCCTCAGCGAACGCCGACGGACGGCAGAGGGCGCGGACCTTGGAGAGAATGCCTCGCAGGGGGGAGGGGATTTAAGACGGCCGCCCGCCCTCAGGAACTCAGTTCATCAGATCACCTGACGATGGCGACGTGACTGTTCGATGAAATACTGTGCCCGTTCGACACTATGGACCAGCAGTACGCCCGTGCACCGTTCGAGCACAGTGAATGGTGGTTGCGGAGATGTGTGCGGGAGAATAGACGTACAACTGTTGAGCAACCAACCGCCCAGATGAACCATTGGGCTACCAAAAGTGTCCCCTCAACGATCATCAGCGTAGGTTGTTGCATATGGGCCTCAGCAGGAGGCGCCTGGTTTATGCACCCATGCTGAGTCCGTTCATCAGCGATGAGGACTGGAGTGTGCATGCCAGTACAACAACTGGACGTCCACTAAGTGGTGACAGGTGGTATTTTCAGAAGAATTACATTATATGCTCTAAAGGACAGGTGCCTTTGGCGTGTAAGGAGTGGAGCATCTGAAAGCAAACACCCTACAAGCAACGTCAGAAGGGTTCAGACAATAGGAAAGGGCATTATGATTTGGAGAATGTTTTCATAGCATTTTCTGGGTGATGTCGTCGTTGTGGAAGACACAATGGATCAACACAAGTATGCCTCTATCATTGGGGACAAAGAACACCTGTATGCAGTTTGTTTTTCCTCTGCACGATAGCATCTACCAGCAGGAAAACGCAACAACTGACGTAGCTCTCAATGTAGATGTTAGTTCGAAGAGCACCAGGATGAGTTTACCGTTCTCCCCTAGGTACTAAAAAGTCCCCAGATTAAAACCCAATCGAGAATCTGAGGCACCATCTCGAATGGGCTGTACGCGCTATGGATGATCAACCGAGAAACCTAGCGCAGCTGGCTACGGCGCTGCAGTTGGCATGGCCCCACACTTCTGTTGGTACCTTCCAGAATATCGCTGACACCCCTCCTGCATGTCTCGCAGCGGTCCGCAATGCAAAAGATGTTTACCAAGGCGTTTGGCAGATTGTCACATTAATCTGACTGCACAGTGCATTTCTTTCTCTACATCATCTCATCTTTTTCTTATATCAGTTATTCTCTTTAATTCTCCTGATGCAGTTCAGCTCCATCTTCTTATGTTACTCTTCTGTGCCTTCGTGTTGATTCATCACTTACCCAACAAACACGCAACCTTTCATCACAAACAGAACGACAGTGGTTACAATGTACAAATGGAATGCAGAACAGAATTATTCGACCACACACTCATTGTGACTGGTACTCACACCCGATTGTAAGAATGTATGCTGTAATATGAAATTCTTATCCAAGTCATTACAGAAGGAAAAATTATATCCAGATGTTGATTGTGGCGATTACTGATCTACTAAATCCGTCCTGTTTGGGCTTAGAGTATTTTGAAGTAGTTCACTTTTAGGTCAATACGCTTTCTCTAATATTTTCAGCTAATTAGATTTCATCACGGAAAGGTGCCAGTGGAAAGTTTGGAAAACAACCTCATACTGCTCCCGTAATCTTGTGATACACTACATTTATTTTATTACAAAATTAAACTCTAAAATATAATAAAGACCATGCCTCTCGATTTTCTTTGAGTCCCGAAGACGACAGTGTGGTGGAAATCGCTTACCATTATTCCCTCTGTGCAGCAGTGATTTTGCGTCAGTTTAATTTTAAGCCAACGTATTTCGAACTGTACTTGTCGGTGGTCACCATGACCGTTAGAGAAGCTCCTTGCTTTGAATAAGATGCCAGAAACGCAAGGATACATTCCTGGGAGGTAATTGGCGGTTAGGACCAGTCAGGCAGTGGCAACCTAACACATCTGGAGGGTTCCCTTAGGATTCGCTGGTAAGACAGACACAGATTTTTGTAGGAACGGTAGTTTAGGGGTAGCAATACAAGATAGTGCGTGCCCTGACGGTCTGCTGCTTTCTCCTTGTGACCGGGTTTTTAAATAGAACCCAGCATGGACACTCGGCCTCACTCTTGTTGGTGTGCTGGAGCAGACACTGTGTGACTTCTGTGACCATCAAAGAGGATCTCGCAGGTAACTGCGAACCGCTGTCAGCAAAACACAAAGGGATGATACGGCCTAAGATCACGTAACGCGCCAACGTGATACACTGCTGCTAGTCGTTGATATATTTCTCTCTCACATTCATTACAACTTTAAAGGGGCTTCATTGATTTCATTTTTGTAACTTTTGTTCTATCTGAAGATATGTAACATGTGAACTTGATAATGAAACTGGACCACTCTTTATTCCGGAATACACTGCTGGGCATTAAAATTGCTGCACCACGAAGATGACGTGCTACAGACGCGAAATTTAACCGACAGGAACAAGATGCTGTGATATGCAAATGATTAGCTTTTCAGAGCATTCACACAAGGTTGGCGCCGGTGGTGACACCTACAACGTGCTCACATCAGGAAAGTTTCCAACCGATTTCTCATACACAAACAGCAGCTGGCCGGCATTGCCTGGTAAAACGTTGTCGCGATGCCTCGTGGCCTCGTATCACTAGCAGTCGAGATGACAGGAATCTTATCCGCATGGCTGTAACGAATAGTGCAGCCACGTCTCGATCCCTGAGTCAACAGATGGGGATGTTTGCAAGACAACAACCATCTCCACGAACAGTTCGACGACGTTTGCAGCAGCATGGACTATCAACTCGGAGACCATGGCTGCGGTTACCCTTGACGCTGTATCACAGACAGGAGCGCCTGCAATGGTGTACTCAACGACGAACCTTGGTGCACGAATGGCAAAACGTCGATTTTTCGGGTGAATCCAGGTTCTGTTTACAGCATGATGATGGTCGCATACGTGTTTGGCGACATCGCGGTGAACGCACATTGGAAGCGTGTACTCGTCATCGCCATAATGGCATATCACCCGGCGTGACGGTATGGGGTGCCATTAGTTACACGTCTCGGTCACCTCTTGTTCGCATTAACAGCACTTTGAACATTGGTCGTTACATTTCAGATGTGTTACGACCCGTGGCTCTACCCTTCATTCGATCCCTGCAAAACCCTACATTTCAGCAGGATAATGCACGACCGCTTGTTGAAGGTCCTGTACAGGACTTTCTGGATACAGAAAATGTTCGACTGCTGCCCTGGCCAGCACATTCTCCAGATCTCTCACCAATTGAAAACGCCTGGTCAATGGTGGCCGAGCAACTGGCTCGTCACAATACGCCAGTCACTACTCTTGATGAACTGTGGTATCGTGTTGAAGCTGCATGGGCAGCTGTACCTGTATACGCCATCCAAGCTCTGACTCAGTGCCCAGGCGTATCAAGGCCGTTATTACGCCCAGAGGTGGTTGATCTGGGTACTGATTTCTCAGGATATATGCACCGAAATTGCGTGAAAATGTAATCAGAGGTCAACTCTAGTATAATATGTTTGTCCAATGAATACTCGTTTATCATGTGCATTTCTTCTTGATGTGGCAATTTTAATGGCCAGTATTGTATACTGGAATTAATGAATCTAAGTTAGGGTCTTCCCATTGTTATGACTGTGGTATTGGTCTTTCTCTCCACCTACATCCTCGTGATTAGCTTTGATTAATCAATGTCCACAGTAACTGATCAATACTTCCAAGTAGTATCGAGTCAAAGGTCTCCAAGGAACATCGATGGCAGCACTTTTGTTGTGCTTCATTTGTTAACTGAAGAGCAGGCGACGTTTAACACCACTATCCTTTAATTTGCCTTTAAAAATTATCCAACTACACATTTCTCTAGACGTGATAAGATGTGGAATTGAGAGTGTGTGAAATTTAGGTAACGATTCCAACAATTTGTACTTCTAAACACTCCCTTCTCCCAATGCCAGAGCACCTCTGTAGGCACGTGCATTTTTTGATAAACGGTTACCTTTTTCGTTTAATTTTGCAGTCCAAGTTTATTCTCAGTCATTTTGTCACCCACTGTCCCTCGGAATCTCGTGTAGTATTCGACAGTTATTGTTTCACTCATTGAAAGATAACAGGCAGGGCCTTTAGGGCAATCGGGGGCGAACACTTCCGGTATAAAGAGTCACACTCGTTCTGCCAACGGCGTCGTCAAAGAAGGCAGAGGAGCAGACACAGGACAGGGCGCTCTCTTACACTTCCGGCGGAAAACTGCATCTAAAAGGTGGAACAATCGTCAATGACCAACCAAGACAATAGAAGCCACTGCATGAAAGAAGCATAATGTTCCACTCAAGATGAGTTCTGTAACTGAAAAAAGTGTTATGAGGACCTCTCTATTGGCAAAAGATTCCAGATCAATAGCCCATTCGCGTCTCCGGTAGGGGACCGCAAAGGGAAAGATGGCCTTAAGAAAAAGAGCCATACAAGCAACGACGGGATAACTTTATACATGTCGCTGCTTCGAATGTCAGAAGTTCAACGTAGTAGAAAAGCTAGAAAATCATAAAAGCGAAGTTACAGTCTAAATACAGAGGGGTGTCAGTGATGTGGATGCGACAACGAAACTGGTACAGGTATGCGTATTCAAATACAGAGACATGTAAACAGGCAGAATACGTCGCTGCGGCCGGCAGCGCCTTTATATGACAACAAGTGTGTGGCGCAGTTGCTAGATCGGTTACTGGTGCTCCAATGCCAGGTTATCAACATGTAAGTGAGTTTGAACGCGGAGTTCTAGTCGGCGCACGAGCGATGGGACACAGCTTCTCTGAGGTAGCGATGAAGTGGGGATTTACCCGTACTACCATTTCAGGAGTGTGCCGGTAATATCAGGAATCCGGTAAACATGAAATCTCCGACATCACTGGGGCCGGAAAAAGGTTCTTCAAAACCGGTACCAACGACGATTGAAGAGAATCCTTCAACGTGACAGAACTACAATCATTCTGCAAATTGTTGCAGATTTCAATGCTAGGTCATCAACAAGTGTCTGCGTGCGAACCATTCAACGAAAAATCATGGGTATGGGCTTTCGGAGCCGAGGGCCCACTCGTGTACACCTGATGACTGCACGACACAAAGCTTTACGCCTCGCTTGGGCCCGTCAACACCGACACTGGACCGTTGAAGACTGGAAGCATGTTGCCTAGTCGGACGAGTCTCGCTCGTTTCAAATTGTATCGAGCCGACGGACGTGTACGGGCGTGGAGGCAACCTCGTGAAGCCATGGATCCTGCATGTCAGCAGGGGACTGTTGAAGCTGGAGTAGGTTCTGTAATGGTGTGGGGCTTGTGCAGTTGGAGTGATATTGGCCCCTGATACGTCTAGATACGACTCTGACAGATGACAAGTACGTAAGCATCCTGTCTGATCACCTGCATCCATTCATGTCCATTGTGCGTTCCGACGGACTTGGGCGATTCCAGCAGGACAATGCGACACCTCACATGTCCAGAATTGCTACAGAATGTCTACAGGATCACACTGCTGAGTTTAAGCACTTCCGCTGGCCACCAAACTCCCCGGACATGACATTATTGAGCATATCTGGGATGCCTTGCAACATGTTTTTCAGAAGAGATCTCCACCCCTTCGCACCCTTACGTATTTATGGTCAGCCCTGCACGTTTAATGATGTCAGTTCCCTCCAACACTCCTTCAGACATTAGTCGAGTCCATGCCACGTCGTGGTGCGGCATTTCTGCATTTCTGTGGGGGTCCTACACGATATTATGAAGGTGTAGCAGTTTCTTTGCCTCTTCAATCTACACTCCTGGAAATTGAAATAAGAACACCGTGAATTCATTGTCCCAGGAAGGGGAAACTTTATTGACACATTCCTGGGGTCAGATACATCACATGATCACACTGACAGAACCACAGGCACATAGACACAGGCAACAGAGCATGCACAATGTCGGCACTAGTACAGTGTATATCCACCTTTCGCAGCAATGCAGGCTGCTGTTCTCCCATGGAGACGATCGTAGAGATGCTGGATGTAGTCCTGTGGAACGGCTTGCCATGCCATTTCCACCTGGCGCCTCAGTTGGACCAGCGTTCGTGCTGGACGTGCAGACCGCGTGAGACGACGCTTCATCCAGTCCCAAACATGCTCAATGGGGGACAGATCCGGAGATCTTGCTGGCCAGGGTAGTTGACTTACACCTTCTAGAGCACGTTGGGTGGCACGGGATACATGCGGACGTGCATTGTCCTGTTGGAACAGCAAGTTCCCTTGCCGGTCTAGGAATGGTAGAACGATGGGTTCGATGACGGTTTGGATGTACCGTGCACTATTCAGTGTCCCCTCGACGATCACCAGTGGTGTACGGCCAGTGTAGGAGATCGCTCCCCACACCATGATGCCGGGTGTTGGCCCTGTGTGCCTCGGTCGTATGCAGTCCTGATTGTGGCGCTCACCTGCACGGCGCCAAACACGCATACGACCATCATTGGCACCAAGGCAGAAGCGACTCTCATCGCTGAAGACGACACGTCTCCATTCGTCCCTCCATTCACGCCTGTCGCGACACCACTGGAGGCGGGCTGCACGATGTTGGGGCGTGAGCGGAAGACGGCCTAACGGTGTGCGGGACCGTAGCCCAGCTTCATGGAGACGTTTGCGAATGGTCCTCGCCGATACCCCAGGAGCAACAGTGTCCCTAATTTGCTGGGAAGTGGCGGTGCGGTCCCCTACGGCACTGCGTAGGATCCTACGGTCTTGGCGTGCATCCGTGCGTCGCTGCGGTCCGGTCCCAGGTCGACGGGCACGTGCACCTTCCGCCGACCACTGGCGACAACATCGATGTACTGTGGAGACCTCACGCCCCACGTGTTGAGCAATTCGGCGGTACGTCCACCCGGCCTCCCGCACGCCCACTATACGCCCTCGCTCAAAGTCCGTCAACTGCACATACGATTCACGTCCACGCTGTCGCGGCATGCTACCAGTGTTAAAGACTGCGATGGAGCTCCGTATGCCACGGCAAACTGGCTGACACTGACGGCGGCGGTGCACAAATGCTGCGCAGCTAGCGCCATTCGACGGCCAACACCGCGGTTCCTGGTGTGTCCGCTGTGCCGTGCGTGTGATCATTGCTTGTACAGCCCTCTCGCAGTGTCCGGAGCAAGTATGGTGGGTCTGACACACCGGTGTCAATGTGTTCTTTTTTCCATTTCCAGGAGTGTATATTCCTGGTCAGAAGAAAAAAAATAGAAAATCAACAGCAGCAAAAATTGGAATAAAGGGAGCAGGATTCGTTACGAACGGGAAACGAGGACAGGAAATGAGCTACTGTGAACAATTCAGAGATACAGTTGTTTTTCTGAGATTTTACAACAAACCAGCGCCAACGTCTCGCAGTCCTCCGCGCTCCAGGCTTCTGACACGTGGCCATGTTAATGTGACTGGAAGGTGTAAGTGCATCTCCATCAAATCAATGTAGGAGACCCCCAAATGTGAAAGTGATATCCACCACACTAAAATCGAGTGTTTCTTAGAAATTAGGTTAACGGTGCTATTGCCTTTGATATGCTTACACAACAAGTCGTTGAACTGTTAAGAGTCAGTGCTTGATCTCGCTATTACCGATGAAAATTGTAACTGCCGTATCTACTTCGCATAGGGCGCGAACAGTACACGTCTTCCTCGTGAATCAGTCTATCTATTAGTGAAAACTGTATGAAAATCCATACGAGGAGAACTGAAATTTCGGGAATGCATTCGCCTAGGAAACATATTTAACTTATTAACGTTGCAGGATCACAGGTTAAGGTAAGCGCGAAAACAGCCTTTGCGAGTGTGAAATGCTGGTGCATTAATAATCGGTATAGCTACAAAATATTGAATGCAAGCACACAAACGTGGATTCATTGTGTTTTACAGGTACCGGATGTCAGTTTGTGCAATGGAATTCCACGCCTGCAGCACTTGCTCGGTCAGTACAGGAACAGTTAATGCTGGTTAGCATTGATACCGGAGTTGTCGTCTAATGATGCTCCATACGTGCTCGATTCGTCGATCTAAATAGATATGGTAATCGAGCAGACCAAGACAACGTTTCGCCACTCTGCAGGACATGTTGGTTTACAACAGCAGTACCTGGGCGAGTGTTATCCTGTTGGAAAACACCCCCTAGAGCTGTTTATGAATGACAGCACAACAGGGCGAATCACCAGACTGACTAAGAATTTGCACACAGGGTGCTTGAGACAATCACGAGAGTGCTTCTGCTGTCACACCCCATCTCACCCCAGACCATAACTCGAGGTGTTGAGCCTGTGTATGTAGGCCGCAGACACGTTGGTTGCAAGCACACACCTGGTCTCCTAATAACCAACACATGGCCATCACTGGTACCGAGGAAGAACCGGCTTTCGCCAGAAAACACAATAGACATCCATTCCGCACTTCTATGAGCTTTCGCTTGACACTACTACAGTTGCAAACTGCGGTGGTTTGAGGTCCGTGGAAAGCACGCTACAGAACGTCTGACTCAGCGCTATCCTTGAAGTAACTGATTTGTAACAGTCTGTTGTCTCACTGCTACTCGAACTGATGCTACAGACACAGTACGATGCGGCAGAGCTATACGCCGAACATGACTGTCTTCAATCTCGGCAGAGACACGTGGCTGTCCGGAGCCTGCTCTTCTTGCGACCGTACCTTCCGGTGACCAATGATGCCAGCGCTCGTGTACACTGGCTATATCCCAGCCAAGAGTTTCTGCAATATCGCGGAAGCTTGTTTAGTTGGTTTGGGGGAGGATACCAAATAGCGAGCTCATCAGTCCCATCGGATTATGGAAGGATGGGGGGGGGGGGGGGGGGGAAGGAATTCGCCCGTGCGCTTTCAAAGGAACCATCCCGGCATTTGCCTGTAGCAACTTAGGGAAATCATGTTGTTGTTGTTGTTGTTGTTGTTGTGGTCTTCAGTCCTGAGACTGGTTTGATGCAGCTCTCCATGCTACTCTATCCTGTGCAAGCTTCTTCATCTCCCAGTACCTACTGCAGCCTACATCCTTCTGAATCTGCTTAGTGTATTGATCTCTTGGTCTCCCTCTACGATTTTTACCCTCGACGCTGCCCTCCAGTACTAAATTGGTGATCCCTTGATGCCTCAGAACATGTCCTACCAACCGATCCCTTCTTCTGGTCAAGTCGTGCCACAAATTCCTCTTCTCCCCAATTCTATTCAATATCTCCTCATTAGTTATGTAATCTACCCATCTTATCTCAGCATCCTTCTGTAGCACCACATTTCGAAAGCTTCTGTTCTCTTCTTGTTTAAATTATTTATCGTCCTTGTTTCACTACGATACGTGTCTACACTCCATACAAATACTTTCAGAAACGACTTCCTGACACTTAAATCTATACTCGATGTTAACAAATTTCTCTTCTTCAGAAACGCTTTCCTTGCCATTGCCAGTCTACATTTTATATCCTCTCTACTTCGACCATCATCAGTTATTTTGCTCTCCAAATAGCAAAACTCTCTTACTTCTTTAAGTGTCTCATTTCCTAATCTAATTCCCTCTGCATCACCCGACTTAATTCGACTACATTCCATTATCCTCGTTTTGCTTTTGTTGATGTTCATCTTATATCCTCCTTTCAAGACACTGTCCATTCCGTTCAACAGCTCTTCCAAGTCCTTTGCTGTCTCTGACAGAATTACAATGTCATCACCGAACCTCAACGTTTGTATTTCTTCTCCGTGGACTTTAATACCTACTCCGAATTTTTCTTTTGTTTCCTTTACTGCTTGCTCAATATACAGATTAAATAACATCGGGGACAGGCTACAACCCTGTCTCACACCTTTCCCAACCGCTGCTTCCCTTCCATGCCCCTCGACTCTTATAACTGCCATCTGGTTTCTGTACAAATTGTAAATAGCCTTTCGCTTCCTGTATTTTACCCCTGCCACCTTTAGAATTTGAGAGAGAGTATTCCAGTCAACATTGTCAAAAGCTTTCTCTGAGTCTACAAATGCTAAAACTGTAGGTTTGCCTTTCAAAAAAATGGCTCTGAGCACTATGGGACTCAACTGCTGTGGTCATAAGTCCCCTAGAACTTAGAACTACTTAAACCTAACTAACCTAAGGACATCACACACATCCATGCCCGAGGCAGGATTCGAACCTGCGACCGTAGCGGTCGTGCGGTTCCAGACTGTAGCGCCTTTCACCGCTCGGCCACTCCGGCCGCCTGGTTTGCCTTTCCTTAATCTGTTTTCTAAGTCGTAGGGTCAGTATTGCCTTACGTGTTCCAACATTTCTGCGTAATCCAAACTGATCTTCGCCGAGGTCGGCTTCTACCAGTTTTTCCGTTCGTCTGTAAAGAATTCGCGTTCGCATTTTGCAGCTGTGACTTATTAAACTGATAGTTCGGTAATTTTCACATCTGTCAACACATGCTTTCTTTGATACTGATATTGAGATAGCTTAGCACGTCTTTTTTTAATTTCAAAGCGATACTTGCTTAAAAAACACACCTCGTAAAAATATATACAGATGACAGAAAATCGGCGTTTTGTCCTCTGTCCCATCAGTTAGACATCGGTTGCAAAACTTATCTCGGGAGATACAGCGGAGTTCGCCGTCTGTACGTATCCACGGTCTTAGGTCCACCGAAGACCCGAGCGCTGGGTCAGCGCCGCAGCATTTGTTTCTTCCGACCGCGCTTTTGTGGCTGCCGACCCGTGGGCCTTTCCTTTCCGGCTGCTGGGCGCCGCAGCGCCTTTGTGGCAGGCTGCCGTGGCCGCAGCCAGCCGGTTATTAATACTCGCGGCGGCGGCCGTGTGGGAGGAGGAGGCGGGCGCGGCAGCGGCGGCGGCACCGGCAGCGCGCGCCGGGATCGATCGCGCTGGCACAGTGGCGGACAGGTGCCGCGCGTACGCGGCCGCACGTGGTCGCGCCGCCGCGCACTGCTGGCCGCGCCACGAGGGCACCTGGCACTCTCTGACACGCACATTATTAACATTTCAGCAAAGTGCCATCTACATCTATATACCGGGTGATCAAAAAGTCAGTATAGATTTGAAAACTTAATAAACCACGGAATAATATAGATAGAGGGGTAAAAATTGACACACATGCTTGGAATGACATGGGGTTTTATTAGAACAAAGAAAAAAGTTCACAAAATGTCCGACAGATGGCGCTGGACAGCAAAACGTCAGTGACTGCACGTGACAATCGTGTATAAAAGGAGCTGTAATGAGAGAGAGAATCAGATGCGCCAGCAGTCGCATCATGTTGACGATACCTGAAAAGGCCCTTTTAGTGAGGCTTTATTATCAGAATGCGGAATGTGCTAGTTCAGTGTTACGATCCTATCGCCATAGGAAGGTGATTCGAACGGGTCAAAGTCCGTTGACAAATGCAACTGTGTCGAGAATGATTTCGAAGTTCGAAGCCACTGGTTGTTTAGACGATAGACCCCGTAGCGGCCGACCGGGCACAAGGCGTAATGCTGCTGAGACAGTTCAGGAAGAAATGGAGACTGTAGTGGGTTCGTCTATGCACGTGGAAGTCAGCGCTCGTGCAGTCGCACGTCGCACCGGCATTTCATACACTACTGTTTGGTTTAGTGAAGCGGAGGGCATTTGCGGTTGGGCGTTTCAAAAGATGGCGGAAGATGACGATTGGTTGAGTAACGTGTTGTGGACCGATGAAGCTCATTTCACGCTCTGAGGGTCAGTCAACACCTACAACTGCAGAATTTGGGCTACCGAAAATCCTAAACTGTCGTCGAAACTCCATTGCACGACGAGGGTCACGGTATGGGTAGAAATTTACCACATCTGCCGTTATCGGGCCTTTTTTCTTCGAGGAAATGCGTGATTCTGGTTTTGCAACTGCTACCGTGACGGGTGAGAGGTACGCCGATATGTTACACAATCACATCATCCCCAGCCTGGCTGATAAACACCTGCTGGAACGTACGATGTTTATGCAGGATCGCTCTCCACCCCGTATTGCTAGACGCGTGAAAGATCTCTTGCGCGCGTCGTTTGGTGGTGATCGTGTGCTCAGCCGCCACTTTCGTCATGCTTGGCCTCCCAGGTCCCCTTACCTCAGCCCGTGCGAGTATTGGCTTTGGGGTTACCTGAAGTCGCAAGTGTATCGTGATCGACCGACATCTCTAGGGATGCTGAAAGACAACATCCGACGCCGATGCCTCACCGTAACTCCGGACATGCTTTACAGTGCTGTTCACAACATTAGCCCTCGACTACAGCTATTGGTGAGGAATGATGGTGGACATATTCAGCATTTCCTGTAAAGAACATCATCTTTACTTTGTCTCACTTTGTTATGCTAATTATTGCTGTTCTAGTCAGATGAAGCGCCATCTGTGGATGACATCGGAAGTTCACTGAGGCTTTTTGCGGATTGACGCATGGTGCAGGGAATGTCAATTCAATCTAAGTGTAGACAAGTGTAATGTGCTGCGAATACATAGAAAGATAGATCCCTTATCATTTAACTACAAAATAGCAGGTCAGCAACTGGAAGCAGTTAATTCCATAAATTATCTGGGAGTACGCATTAGGAGCGATTTAAGATGGAATGATCATATAAAGTTGATCGTCGGTAAAGCAGACGCCAGTAGCTCGGTACGGGCTTTTGTTGAAGTTTCGAGAACATACCTTCAACGAAGAGTCAAACAGTATATTGCTCCCTCCTACGTATATCTCGCGAAGAGACCATGAGGATACAATCAGAGAGATTAGAGCCCACACAGAAGCATACCGACAATCCTTCTTTCCACGAACAATACGAGACTGGAATAGAAGGGAGAACCGATAGAGGTACTCAAGGTACCCTCCGCCACACACCGTCAGGTGGCTTGCGGAGTATGGATGTAGATGTAGATCTGTCGGATATTTTTTAAACTTTTGTATTTTTTTAGTTCTAATAAAACCCCATGTCATTCCAAGCATGAGTGTCAATTTGTACCTCTCTATCTACATTATTCCGTGATTTATTCAGTTTTCATATTTATACTGAACTATCAGCTTAATAAGTCACAGCTGCAAAATACTAACACGAATTCTTTACAGACGAATGGAAAAACTAGTAGAAGCCAACCTCGGGGAAGATCAGTTTGGATTCCGTAGAAACACTGGAACACGTGAGGCAATACTGACCTTACGACTTATCTTAGAAGAAAGATTAAGGAAAGGCAAGCCTACGTTTCTAGCATTTGTAGACTTAGAGAAAGCTTTTGACAATGTTGACTGGAATACTCTCTTTCAAATTCTAAAGGTGGCGGGGGTAAAATACAGGGAGCGAAAGGCTATGTACAATTTGTACAGAAACCAGATGGCAGTTATAAGAGTCGAGGGATATGAAAGGGAAGCAGTGGTTGGGAAGGGAGTAAGACAGGGTTGTAGCCTCTCCCCGATGTTGTTCAATCTGTATATTGAGCAAGCAGTAAAGGAAACAAAAGAAAAATTCGGAGTAGGTATTAAAATTCATGGAGAAAAAATAAAAACTTTGAGGTTTGCCGATGACATTGTAATTCTGTCAGAGACAGCAAAGGACTTGGAAGAGCAGTTGAATGGAATGGACAGTGTCTTGAAAGGAGGATATAAGATGAACATCAACAAAAGCAAAACAAGGATCATGGAATGTAGTCTAAATAAGTCGGGTGATGCTGAGGGAATTAGATTAGGAAATGAGGCACTTAAAGTAGTAAAGGAGTTTTGCTATTTGGGGAGCAAAATAACTGATGATGGTCGAAGTAGAGAGGATATAAAATGTAGGCTGGCAATGGCAAGGAAAGCGTTTCTGAAGAAGAGAAATTTGTTAACATCCAGTATAGATTTAAGTGTCAGGAAGTCATTTCTGAAAGTATTCGTATGGAGTGTAGCCATGTATGGAAGTGAAACATGGACGATAAATAGTTTGGACAAGAAGAGAATAGAAGCTTTCGAAATGTGGTGCTACAGAAGAATGCTGAAGATTAGATGGGTAGATCACATAACTAATGAGGAAGTATTAAATAGGATTGGGGAGAAGAGAAGTTTGTGGCACAACTTGACCAGAAGAAGGGATCGGTTGGTAGGACATGTTCTGAGACATCAAGGAATCACCAATTTAGTATTGGAGGGCAGCGTGGAGGGTAAAAATCGTAGAGGGAGACCAAGAGATGAATACACTAAGCAGATTCAGAAGGATGTAGGTTGCAGTAGGTACTGGGAGATGAAAAAGCTTGCACAGGATAGAGTAGCATGGAGAGCTGCATCAAACCAGTCTCAGGACTGAAGACCACAACAACAACAACAACAACTGAGTTTTTGATCACCCGGTACAATACTCTGAAAAACGTAAGGACGAAGTAGAAAACATTTTTAATAATCATTTTTAAGTGTTGTGGAGGTAATAGGATCCAGCTGTTCATTAGAAAACGCAAGGCGGCATATGGAAGACGCAGCACGTATGCAATTTGACAAAACTGAAATTCAGCCCACCTCTTCTACTGAAATTAGGAAAATAATAAATTCACTCAAAAGTAAAAGCTCACATGGAATTGATGGCATTTCCAACAGAGTACTTAAAGCTTCTTCCCAACAAATCAGTAGGATTCTCAGCCACATATTTTGTAGTTCACTGAAACAGGGCATTTTTCCAGATAGACTGAAATACGCTATTGTTAAAACATTGCATATAAAACGGGATGGATCCGATGCTAACAAATACCGCCCAATCTCACTTCTGACAGCTTTATCCAAAATGCTTGAAAAAGTAATGTATTCAAGAGTAGCATCACATATTTGTAAAAATGAAGTACTAACAAAATGTCAATTTGGTTTTCAGAAAGGCTTTTCAACAGAATGCTTTCACTGGTCAAATATTAAATGCATTGAATAACCGAACATCACCCATTGGGACTTTTTGTGATCTCTCGAAGGCTTTTGATTGTGTGAATCATGAAATTCTTCTAGATAAGCTTAAGTATTGTGGTATGAGTGGGACAGTGCACAAATGGTTTAATTCAAACTTAAAAGGAAGAAAGCAGAAGGTTGAAATTGACAGTACAGATAGTCTGCAAAAATCATCAGAGCCCTCCAATTGGGGAGGTATCAAGAATGGTATCTCATAGGGTTCAGTCTTGTGTCCCTTATTGTTCTTAATATACACTAACGACTTGCCACTCTACTTTCATGAAGATGCAAACCTAGTTCTTGTTGCTGATGATACAAGTATAGTATTCACACCCAAGAAGGAAGAATCAGCTGAGGAAATTGCAAATAATGTCTTTCAGAAAATTATTAAGTGGTTCTCTGCAAATGGACTCTGACTAAATTTTGAGAAAACACAGTTTATACAATTCTGTACAGTAAATGGCATAACACCATTGATAGCCATAGACTCTGAACGGAAGTCTGTTGCTAAGGCAGAATACTCAAAATTTCTGGGTGTGTGCACTGATGAGAAATTGAATTGGAAGAAACACATTGATAATCTGCTGAAGCGGTTAGGTTCAGCTACTTATGCTATTAGGGTAACTCCAAATTTTGGTGATAAACATATCAATAAATCAGCCTACTATGCCTGTTTTCATTCACTGCTTTCAAATGGCATTATATTTTGGGGCAATTCGTCATTAAGAGAGAAAAAGCGTGTAATCAGAATAATAGCCCGAGCCCACCCAAGATCACCTTGCAGACATTTATTTAAACAAGTCGGGGTATTCACAGTACCTTCGCAATATATATATTCACTAATGAAATTTGTCATTTTGGTCATTTGCCAAATAGTATTAAAAGTCAGACAGATAGCCAACCAACATTTAAAAGCAAATTAAAAGAATTTCTGAAAGACAACTCCCTCTACTCAATAGATGAATTCTTAGATATGAAGTAGTAACTGTAAAAAAATTAATTAATCAATTATTTTGTGTAAAGAAGATTTATGTTAAAGTGACACGTTCCACATCATTTCGAAATGTTGTATTCATGATCTATGGAACACGGATTAATGTATATATGTATGTATATAACATAAGATATTAACTACCAGTACTCTGCGGAAATGAATGAAAGTGCGGTAGCGTGTTGCCCGATATCACCTCGTCGTTACACAAAGCTGAATGCCACATGGCGTGAAATCGGTGTGACTATAGCGCCAAATGGGAATAGGCCCCATCATGAGGCGTATGAAGTCAATCTGTATCGATTAGCAGGTGCCTAGAGTGCACTGTGATTGTGTTCTTCATTACAGTGTGGTCTGGAGACAACATTTGGATAATTTCACGCAAGGGAGAATCATCGGAGAACTGGAGGAACGGCGAAGTGTGACAAATGTAGCTCAAGAGTTTCGTATTCCTCACAGCATTTTTTCACACATGTGGGGAGTGTTCTGAGGCACAGGAATTCCTGTCCAAAGCAGATGAGGTGTTGGAAGCTGAAGATGAGGTGGTCGACCATCGTAAACTACAGCAGCAGCTGACTGCTATATTCCGCAACAAGCAAGAAGGGGGTCCAGGTCAAACAGTGGGTGCGGTTGCCGCCACACTAAACAGGACTGAAAGGCAAATAATCTCATATTCCAAGAAGCATGGCGAGTGTATTGAAGTGATCTCTTTGCTCGATGGCCAGTGTGTTGGACCATATAAGCTCAGGCATTGGCTGCACTATTTGCGATAGTGCCAAGAGCACAGGTGCAGGACAAATGATGAGGAGTCGGGCTGGCTGCTCTTCTCTTCTCAGATGACAGGAGAGGCAGTCTAGTTCCCTGGAAGCCCACAGAGCTATATCACGGCGCAACTTTGAATCACCGACTTAAGTGGCGCCCATTTATCCAGGAAGTGGACAAAAAAAATGGCTCTGAGCACTATGGGACCTAACTACTGTGGTCATCAGTCCCCTAGAACTTAGAACTACTTAAACCTAACTAACCTAAGGACATCACACACATCCATGCCCGAGGCAGGATTCGAACCTGCGACCGTAGCAGTCGCGCGGTTCCGGACTGCGCGCCTAGAACCGCTAGACCACCGCGGCCGGCGAAGTGGACAAAAGGTAGGAACAAGGAAATTCTACTCCTTGCTTAACCAACTTCTGCTCTTCCATCTCAGATGGGTATCTTGATGAACAAGGTGCTGCTCTGCCTTGTTATTAAATACGCCGCTATCACCTGTGGTCACGCTGCTGATAAGCATCTGCATTCGCTTCAAACACAGCAGAACTGTGCTCCCCATCTGATATATACTTATCATGCGAATTTCCATCTGGTCCACCACATTATGTGGCAGAAATCTTTCTGTGTGACCTCCTTCTCCTTAAATGAGCAGACGAGGTGGTTCTGCAGCAGCAAGTTTCAGACAACGGGGCCAGTCGACGTAGTGAAGTATCAGCACTAGGCCCACTTACTCATTGCGTAGGGAGTTCTTCTAGAACTGTGTATTACTGGATATCTGACAGGATAATCACAAGAACATTGAAGTCGACGGGAGACAAAAGATGCAGATGTTGAGAAATTCACTACCCTTGGCAGGATACAGGAACTCTCTTAACAGTCCTGGAGCTGGTATGCTCTGGAGAAGGATGATGGACTGGGGTGAGTCAAAACCTGCTTGGAATCTGTATAATCCCTTCATTACACTCAGTAGCCTACAGGACAACTCAGGCGCACATCAGATGGTGCTGAAAGATATGCCTCGACTCACGGACCCTGGCAGTGAAGCGTTGTAGTAGGACTCTGGCCACTGCTATGCTTAATGTGGTCCAGGTGTGGCACGATCTTGCGTAGTCAACAGACTTGGTCATGGCCATTCGATGTCATGGCTGAAGCAGCAGGCTGACATGGCCCACTGAGTGCCACCTACCTGTGACAAGTGATGAGCACAGACAGGCAGGGAGTGA
The DNA here is from genome assembly GCF_021461395.2 of Schistocerca americana. NCBI lineage: Eukaryota > Metazoa > Arthropoda > Insecta > Orthoptera > Acrididae > Schistocerca > Schistocerca americana. The sequence goes on along the minus strand of NC_060126.1, from coordinate 248,648,114 downwards.
ACGCTGGGCTGGTGGCTGGCTGGTGACAACTGGCACTGGAGTGTGTCCTAGTGGCTCAGCGGCTATGATGGCCTCAGTTCGGCCTGTGGCTAATCAGGAAGCAGCTTAATATCTTTGGTAGGTGGTAGGAATTTGGATGATGCCAGAGCAGCAAGGACTTCACGGTGGAGACGAACGCTATGACAGTTGACATCTTAGTGACCTATTGCTCCTGCACATGCCAGACTGGCTGGATGGCTAGTGTTCATCCACACCAAAACGGGTTGATGTGGTGTTGCCGCTACAGAAATCATGCATGCCACTTGCCAAAGTGCTTCTGGTTACGGTAATCATATGGGCACTGATCAGTTGGCGGATGGGGACACTTGGTGAAGTCCTTGGTGCAACAAAGGAGCAGATTATTGCCGCAAGTCGCACACTTTACAGCATCGAAAGTACCCGCCTAGGCTCCTGTAATTACACCCTATAAGAATTGTTCTGTGTATAAACATATGTATTACATTTCCAAAATTACACATATCACTAACTCTCAGGACAGAAATACTATAGGATTAAGAAAACATACCTTGCCCAGGGTGGGGTAGTGAGCAGTGAGCAGACGTGTGACATAAAGCATTAGTCAGGAGCGTCTGGAGCAATTTATATACAGGGTGGTCAATTGATAATGGCTGGGCCAAATATCTCACGAAATAAGCAAATGGTGGTTCAAATGGCTCTGAGCACTATGGGACTCAACTGCTGAGGTCATTAGTCCCCTAGAACTTACAACTAGTTAAACCTAACTAACCTAAGGACATCACAAACATCCATGCCCGAGGCAGGATTCGAACCTGCGACCGTAGCGGTCTTGCGGTTCCAGACTGCAGCGCCTTTAACCGCACGGCCACTTCGGCCGGCTACGAAATAAGCATCAAACGAAAAAACTACAAAGAACGAAACTCGTCTAGCTTGAAGGGGGAAACCACATGGCGCTATGGTTGGCCAGCTAGATGGCGCTGCCCCAAGTCAAACGGATATCAACTGCGTTTTTTGAAATAGGAACCCCCATTTTTATTACATATTCGAGTAGTACGTAAAGAAATATGAATGTTTTAGTTGGACCACTTTTTTCGCTTTGTGATAGATGGCGCTGTAGTAGTCACAAACGTATAAGTACGTGGTATCACGTAACATTCCGCCAGTGCGGCCGCTATTTGCTTCGTGATACATTACCCGTGTTAAAATGGACCGTTTAACAATTGCGGAAGAGGTAGATATCGTGTTGATGTATGGCTATTGTGATCAAAATGGGCAACGGGCCTGTGCTCTGCATGCTGCTCGGTATCCTGGACGACATCATCCAAGTGTCCGGACCGTTCGCAGGATAGTTGCGTTATTTAAGGAAACAGGAAGCGTTCAAATGCTTCAACTGGCTCTGAGCACTATGGGACTTAACTTCTGAGCTTATCGGTCCCCTAGAACGCATAACTACTTAACCTTAATTAACCTAAGAACATCACACACATCCATGCCCGAGGCAGGATTCGAACCTGCGACCGTAAAGGTCGCGCGGTTCCAGACTGCAGCGCCTAGAACCGCTCGGCCACTCCGGCCGGTCAGGAAGTGTTCAGCCACATGTGAAACGCCAACCACGACCTGCAACAAATGATGATGCCCATGTAGGTGTTTTAGCTGCTGTCGCGGTAGACCAGCACATCAGTAACAGACAAATTGCACGAGAATCGGGAATCTCAAAAACGTTCATGTTGAGAATGCTACATCAACATCGATTGGATCTGTACCATATTTCCATGCACCAAGAATTGCATGGCGACGACTTTAAACGTCGTGTACAGTTCTGCCACTGGGCACAAGAGAAATTACGGGACGATGACAGAGTTTTTGTACGCGTTCTATCTAGCGACGAAGCGTCATTCAGAGAACAGAGATTTGGAGTCGCTGATTGCCTCCTCTCAGGTTATGCAAAGTAGAGGATTGCTACTCCAGCGAGGGAATCACGATGCTGAGTCTGGATTGGCTACCAGGCCAGCAGAACAGTCAAGAGTGGAGAAGTGGAACAACCGAAATAAAATGATCAAACGTACCTATGTTCTGTATTTTAATTTAAAAAACGTACCTGTTACCAAGTGTTCGTCTAAAATTGTGAACCATATGTTTGTGACTATTACAGCACAATCTACCACAAAGCGAAAACAGTGGTCCAACTAAAACATTCATATTTCTTTACGCACTACACGAATGTGTAATAAAAAATAGAGGTTCATATTTTTAAAAAAACGCAGTTGATGTCCGTTTGACCTATCCAGCGGGCCAACCGTAGCGCCATCTGGTTTCCCCCTTCAAGCTAGAGAAGTTTCGTTCTTTGTAGTTTTTCCGTTAGACGCTTATTTCTTGAAATATTTTTGCCCGGTCACGATCAATGGACCACCCTATATATATATATATATATATTGCTTTTATAAAAATACACGCTACCACCCCTAAAGATATGGCTAACGGAAATGTGAGATGTAGAAATATTCGACAATAAGCAATATTAGCACTGCATTCATAGTTTTCACGACGTTTCGCCGTTAGGTGGTGTGGAGTGTGTGTGTGTGGAGGGGGGGGGGGGGACCAGGAGAAAGGATACAGAGACACCAGTGAGTAACGACATACTAGCAAATGTCTGAGAAATAATTTTTTGCTGTGGCCCCTAGCATCTTTTCGGCTGGTGGAGGGGGGTCAAATGGGGTGATATAAAAGCCTGGAATAATTTCAACCAAAACTGGAAGATTAGGATAAGATTTAGGGGAACACCGAGAATCTGAATCTGGATAGCCAGACGCGAATTAGACCGTCGTGCTACCAAATGCGAGTGCAGTGTGCTAAGCACTGCGCCACCTCGACCGGTCCTACTATCATTAGGCGTGGGGTGTGTTGTTATGAAAATGTGTGTAAAAATGTTCGAAAACTACCTTTTTTTACTATGTACACACTGACGGAAAAAAATTGCAACATAAACGAAAGTTATTAGGCGTGTTCCTACATCTGAAAGGTGATGTCTATTCAAATTTCATGACAGCCCGACGAGTGGCGCTATCAGTATGTAAGTTAGGTCTAATTGAAATACACGCTGTAATGGTCGTGAGAGTTAGTTAGCTTTGAGACTGGACATGGTGAGTTGATGTTAGTCAAAAACTTTTTAAGGCGACAAATCCGCCATTATCAACACCTCACTGAATTTGAACGAGGTCGTATAAAAGGGTGCAAGATGCTGGATGATATTGCAGAAAGGCTTGGGAGGAAAGCAGCCACTGTACATGGTTGCTGGCAGCGGCGGTCACGAGAATGTACTCAAGGAGACAGGTCTTCGGACGCCACGTGGTAGCACCAAGAGCGAAGATCATCGTGTTCGACTTATGGCTCTGGCACATCGCACTGCATCTGCATCAGCAATTTGAGCAGCAGTTGGCACAACAGTGACGCAACGAACCGTTACAAATCGGTTACCTCAAGGACAGCTCCGAGCCATATGCCCCGTAGCGTGCGTTTCACTGACCCTAAACCAACGTCATTTGAGACTTCATTGGTGTCAAACGAGAGCTCATTGGAGGGCGGGGCGGAGGTCTGTTGTGTTTTCTGATGAAAGCTGGTTCTGCCTCGATATCAATGATGGTCATGTGTTGGTTAGGAGGCCAACTGAGGGCCTGCAGCCAACCCTTCTGCGCACTAGACACGCTGGGCATATGCCTGGAGTTATGGTCTGGGGTGCGATTTCCTGTATGTCCCACAGGTCTTGACTGCAAAACTACACGCCAGTCTGGTGGTCGACCTTTTGTGCTGCCATTCATGAGCAAAATTCCAGGGAGCGATTTCCAACAGGACTGTGCTCTACAGATTGTCGACATGTTGCCATGGCCAGCTAGATCACCAGATCTGTCTCCAATCGAGCACATACGGGGCAATCGATCAACATCTCTAGAGCCATCGACAAACATCATTAACCATCCCTTTATTGATGGACCAAGTGCAACAGGCCGGCCGGTGTGGCCGTGCGGTTCTAGGCGCTTCAGTCTGGAACCGCGTGACCGCTACGGTCGCAGGTTCGAATCCTGCCTCGGGCATGGATGTGTGTGATGTCCTTAGGTTAGTTAGGTTTAATTAGTTCTAAGTTCTAGGCGACTGATGACCTCAGAAGTTAAGTCGCATAGTGCTCAGAGCCATTTTGAACCAAGTGCAACAGGCATGGAACTTCCACCCACAAACTAACATCCAGCACCTCTACAAAACGATGCATACACGTTCGCATGCTTGTATTCAATATTCTGGCTGGTACACCGCTTATTAATGTAGCAACATTTCAAATTTGCAATGGCTTATCTCGTGCTTACATAAACATTTGATCTTGTAACGCTGATCACTTAAATGTGTTACTTAGACAGATGTATTTCCGAAATTTCATTATACGACATTAATTACATTTGTGCGTTGTGATTTTTTTTTTTTTTTTCGTCAGTGTAGTTAACTCGGAATGCTTCAGAAGTATGAAGTGCCACCTGTTCCTGATTTGTGTAGTTCAACCTGTCAAACTGACAGCAAGGATCAGCACTACAGTGAGGCAATAATATCGTTAACATGTTTGGAGAACAAAGGTCAACCGAGCGAGGTGGCACAGTGGTTAGCACACTGGACTCGCATTCGGGAGGACGACGGTTCAATCCCGCGTCCGGCCATCCTGATTTAGGTTTTCCATGATTTTCCTAAATTGCTCCAGGCAAACGCCGGGATGGTTCCTTTCAAAGAGTACGGCCGACTTCCTTCCCCGTCCTTCCCTATTCCGATGAGACCGATGACCTTGCTGTTTGGTCTCTTCCCCCAAACGACCGAACAACCCAACCAAAGGTCATGCCGTACAGATGAACACACAGACTTATTAACGTCGTCTCTGGAATCGCGAGGTAATTGCCACTTCAATGCTAAAGCTGGCTGGCTGCAAACAATGCGGGAATACGCTATCACATAGCGGATATCTGTAAGTCGTTCCACTTTATTGTTAGAAAGGCTTCAATGTGATCCAAGCACAGGCTGCAGCAAACATAAGGGCGTAGTGACTGATGGAATGAGTCACGTCTCTGCTAAGACATATAAAGGACATGTACTATTCCACTGGGAAAGTTCAGCTACCATCACTCATAACGCCTCCAGAACCGTTACCGAAAAATGTTCAAATGTGTGTATGTGTGTGTGTGTGTGTGTGTGTGTGTGTGTGTGTGTGTGTGTGTGGAACTTCCAAGGGACCAAACTGCTGAGGTCATCGGTCCCTAGACTTACACACTACATAAACTAACTTATGCTAAGTATAACACACACACCCATGCCCGAGGGAGGACTCGAACCTCCGACGGGAGGGGCCGCGCGAACCGTTGCCGTCTAACATGTTTGAGACAACCTCATATACAGGTAGAGATGAAGTATGTGCACACACATGTGTGAAATATACCAGTATATAATAGACTGTTTGATCGAAAGTACCTAGGGACCTATTACTGGACATTAATACGGCGTGTGACCAACATTCGCCGTTATCACTACCTGAACTCTGCTGCAGACACTTCCAATGAGATGTCTGAATTTGTTCCTCAGTAGATGAAACGAGAGAGTGTAATGATGTTGGACGCTAGCGTTTAGAGCCAAGTCGACGTTTCACGTCATCCCATTGGCTTCAGGCAGGCCAGTCCATTTCAGAGATGTTATTGTCTGGAAACCAATTCCTAAATGATTCTGCTTTATAACAGGTTATACTGTAATGCTGCTACAATCATCGTTCCCGAACTGTTTCTCTACTGGACTTTGTACACGTTGCTGCAAAATCTGTTCACATACAAAATTTCTTTATTTCCGTCTATGATCACAAACTTGTTAGGTCCTTAGATTGCCGGTTTCGGTCAGCAAGGACCATCTTCAGATCTGTTCACATACCTCAGCATTTGACGTTTCCGTAAGCTTATTGTGAGGCCCACAATCAATTCCACACAGAAACGCCATCTCCTCCATACTTCACCATTGCCACTAGACTTAATAGCAAGTAACGTTCTCGGAGCATTTGCAAAACCCAAGCTCTTCCATCGGATTGCCGCAGGATTTAACACGAAAATGGTTCAAATGTCTGTGAGCACTATGGGACTTAACATGTGAGGTGAATCGTGTTAAAAGCGCCGGCCGTGGTGACCGAGCGGTTCTAGGCGCTTCAGTCTGGATCCGCGCGACCGCTACGGTCGCAGGTTCGAATCCTGCCTCGGGCATGGATGTGTGTGATGTCCTTAGGTTAGTTAGGTTTAAGTAACTCTAAGTCCTAGGGGACTGATGACCTCAGTCCCATAGTGCTCAGAGCCATTTGAACCATTTTTTTTTTTTTCGTAGTGCGGGACAACAGCTTCACCAGCGCATTAAACTTGGGGCAGCATTGCCCAACCAGTGATCCAGATGAACTGTAATGACGTGAGCAGTTGCAGATCAGACGTATAAAGAGAGGAGCAAAAAAAACAATATAGCTTCGAAAGTCACTTAATTTTTAGAGAGAATGAAATAATATTCGGTAAAACTCCAGCAATACCGCTCGCTTTTCTGGTGACTAGACGGAAAGCATAAAATACTCTCGTTCTCACGTGACATGGTATTCTAATTACAAACAAGAGTGACGGGAATTTCTAACTTCAACACAGGGTAATTTTTCTGAGTGAGCTGCGTGTGATGTAAAAGCATACTGCAGGAATTTCACCGTAGTGTTGTATACTGAAGCCACTGTAGGTATTACTTACAGTCAGTCGTCTGGTAATTTCTTAGCTCCTTTCTTATCCGAGTCGGAGCAATACATTTCAGTTCTGGAAGTGTCGCCTGCTACGTTGATAACAACAGAATCCACGAAGCCAACCAGGCGCCACATTTTCTCCTTTTATGACGAGCCATTCTATATCACGCCAGCGTTCGGCAGTGACACGTGAAACACCTGTGTGCGTTAGTTCCAGTACGTCTGGCGGCTTAACAGTCTTGTAACTTCTCGGACCAAATCCCGTAACTTGGCTGCAGATCAGCTTTGTTGGGTTCTTATTGTAATGATACAGTGGCAAATGTGTAAAAAAAAACACCATTTGTGTACTTATGCTGGATGCTGTGAAAATGATTGTTTTTCATGTTTCTAAGACACTACATCTGTGTTATAAAACGATGGAGAAAGCCCAAATAAAGAGTATTTGATTTTTCACTTTTGCCTTAAAAATTAAACTGCTATGTTTCCTTAATTCAAGGAACTTTAACAGTCTTTCATAAAATATTGATAAGTAAGAATTTAGCCGGCCGCGGTGACCGAGCGGTTCTAGGCGCTTCAGTCCGGAACCGCGCGACTGCTACGGTCGCAGGTTCGAATCCTGCCTCGGGCATGGATGAGTGTGATGTCCTTAGGTTAGTTAGGTTTAGGTAGTTCTAAGTCTAGGGGACTGATGACCTCCGATGTTAAGTCCCATAGTGCTCAGAGCTATTTGAACCAAGTAAGAATTTATATTTGGAATGAAAACAGGAATTGCGCGTGCAATATGTAATTAGAAACAAGAAGACGTGCATTATTCACAAAAAATAAAGATGAATTATACAATTACGAGATGTAGGTATTTCAAATTGAACGAGAAAAATAAATGTCTTTGACGAGATCTGAACCGACGGACCACGAACTTCAGTAGACTTCAATCTATTACGCACCCAATTCTGCTGCACATCCTGCTGGTAGCTTTGTTTAAAAAAGAATGGCTCTGAGCACTATGGGACTTAACATCTATGGTCATCAGTCCCCTAGAACTTAGAACTACTTAAACCTAACTAACCTAAGGACATCACACACATCCATGCCCGAGGCAGGATTCGAACCTGCGACCGTATTTTTTTTAAAATCTCATTTTGTTCGTTGTACCTGCTCGGGACTGACGTCGAAAGACACCCGTTTCAGTTCGTTGTTGATCCATTAACTCAGTTTTTTATTACATAGGGCAGCTAGCCCTCTGACCAAACACGCTGAGCTACCGTGCCGGCTGCGCCTAGAACCGTTGGACCACCGCGGCCGGCAGCTTTGTCTCAACTAAATATGATACAGTCCTTCGGAAAACTTCAAAGCCGACTATTTCTGTAAATTTAGGAAAACTATTAAGAACAATCTATTTCTCGGCACATTTTAGTAGTGTTCCACTCGCGTGTTTCACTACGGAACAGAGAGCAGCCTCAGCCGTTTTCATACTGCGCATCAAAGGCGGGAGCACAAGAGTGCAAAGGCTATGACTGTACATGATTTTTGAAATAAAAACCACGTAGCTAAAGCTTGATTAAGAAAAACATTGATGACTGTTAATATATTAGTATATCTTAAACTTTCATTTAACGTAACTTAATAATAATATATCTAATACATGAGTAGGACCTACTTCCAAGAGCGTGACAACACCAATGTACTTGTGCTATGGCTTCTGACCAATCGTCTCGTTTGTGTTTGTTTACATCAGGTTCATTCTTATGATGAACGGAGTGTAGTCAAAGGTGGAATTAACTGAGATCTACTGAACGACGCACTCTGCTGTTAATACTTCTCTGCAGACAACTGAATAGTCGCTACCTCTACACCAGCAAAAGTTATACAAAAGTAATGGAAAGAAGTCGAATTAAATAAAGTGATGCTGAGGGAACGAGATTAGGAAATGAGACACAAATATAGTCGATAAGGTAAGCTATTTCGGCAGAAAAATTACTGTCGATGGCTGAAGTAGAGAGGCTATAAAATGCACACTGACAGCAGCAAGAAAAGCATTTCTGAAAAAGAGTAGTCCGTTATCGTTGAATATTTATTTGATTATTGGTACGAAGTTTTTCTGAACTGTAGCCTTGCGTGTAAGTGCGATGTGGACGATAAGTGGTTTAGATGAAAAGAATACAAAATATTTTAAAATATGGTGTTACAGAAGGATGCTGAAAAAGATCTGGTCGGTAAACCGAATAACAAATGACGATGTAGTGAACCGAGTTGGGGAGAAAAGAGTTTCATGGTACACCTTACCTACAAGAGGGGACTGGTTAGTACGACACATATTGAGCCATCATGGAATCGTCATTTTCCCAATTTTCGTGAGGGTTGGTGGTGGAGGGGGAGGGGTGGCAGTGAGATAGTTGAGGGAGACCAAGGCTTGACTGTGGTGAGCAGGTTCAAACGGATGTAGGTTACAGTAGTTACGCAGAGATAAACACTTTGCTCAAGATAGAGTAACATGGAAAGCTGCATGAAACCAATACCTCGACTGATGATCACAACAACACCACTTCTACAATCAAAGCTGACAACGTTTAATGTTAAATATACTTACAAACTTTAAATACCATATAAGACTGTTTTTATGAAAGCACTCATAATCCCAATTATACAGGATGAGTCAGCAGGAAAGGTACATGCTTTGAGGAGTTCTATCTAGGGAACCATTCGGGGTAAGGCACATGTCCATATGAAGCTTTTTTTTTAGAATCAGTGTTACTATCATTCCACCTTTCCTCCTGAATCACTCTGCGTACGTATATTTTAGTTCTTTGGAATGCTTTATTTGAGAGAGGCGGACACACACATGTACATACGAGTATGCTTTTCAAACGGAGGTCGATTTATTGAAAAGGGATGCGTGGAGGCGAGAATGCCTAGTCGAATTTTTTATGTTTAAAGCTATCTCGCCTGTCAGTCACACTTTTAGTTATGAACTTTGTATTCTTCAGTGTGTTAAAAAAGTCATTTAGTTACCGCTATTACGATTATTTACTCAGCATCTAACTCAGTCCACAAGCAGCTCACAAGCTTCATTAATTCATACTTGCTCGTAACGAACGTTCTCAGTCGTCGTGTTGGTCGCGTTGACGTAATACTGATGTGTCTACGAATCGCCAGCTCTGCGGCGTGTCTCATCTGGCCCTGACGGCGATACACGTCGTGCCCTTTCTGTCACTCACAGTGGTGAAGGGGCGAAAAGAGAGAGACAGAGAGAGAGAGAGAGAGAGAGAGAGAGAATGCGGGCTGCGGTATGCTTTGTTGCGTGGAGCTGGTGGCACATGTGTGGCGTGCAGATAAGCTGGCTTCAGGCCGTGTCGGGCGATGAGTTATGTGCGGCTGTGGAGACGCGGAAAGCGGGTGGAGGGGCTGGGGAAGAGGATAGCAGAAAGTGCGTTTGCAGTCTGCGCAGAGATCCGACATATGCTATCTCAGTCTCATAGAGCTGACGACGACATGAACGTGTTGCTCCTGCCAAAGAACGTGAACATGACCGGTTGACAATCTGAATGACAACGAAATATAAGCACACGTGTGTATCATCTCCTCTTGGTAAGGAGTTTGCAGTGCCTACCTCATTATGTTATACGATGAGCTGTGGCGGTGTAGCTTTGCAAAGCCATTGGCAAGGCTTTCGTAAGCGATTTTGTCTAAGTCATTGAAGGCGGCGGCAACCTGTTGACCAAGTCGCGTGAAGGGGAGATGATCGTCTCGCAGGTGAAAGAGACCAACGTCCCTGAAAGACGTTTAGTTTAAACTGATTTCGCCGCTAGCAGCCCAGCTACACAACTGGCCATTAAAATTGCTACACCAAGAAGAAATGGAGATGGTAAACGGGTATTCATTGTACAAATATATTATACTAGAACTGACATGTAATTACATTTTCTCGCGATTTGGGTGCATAGATCCTGAGAAATCAGTACCCAGAACAACCACCTCTGGCCGTAATAACGGCCTTGATACGCCTGGGCATTGAGTCAAACAGAGCTCGGATGGCGTGTACAGGTACAGCTGCCCATGCAGCTTCAACATGATACCACAGTTCCACAGTTCATCAAGAGTAGTGACTGGCCTTTTGTGCCGAGCCAGTTGCTCGGCCATCATTGACCAGACGTTTTCAATTGGTGAGAGATCTGGAGAATGTGGTGGACAGGGCAGCAGTCGAAGATTTTCTGTATCCATAAAGGCCCGTACAGGACCTGCAACATGCGGTCGTGCATTATCCTGCTGAAATGTAGGGTTTCGCAGGGATCGAATGAAGGGTAGAGCCACGGGTCGTAACACATCTGAAATGTAACGTCCACTGTTCAAAGCGCCGTCTGTGCGAACAACAGGTGACCGAGACGTGTAACCAATGGCGCCCCATACCATCACGCCGGGTGATACGCCAGTATGGCGATGACGAATACACGCTTCCAATGTGCGTTCACCGCCATGTCGCCAAACACGCCCCTATTTCGCGATAATACAAAACTAGCTGCCCTTCTTTGAACTTTTTCGATGTCTTCCGTCATTCCCACCTGATGCGGATAACACACCGCACAGCAATACTCCAGAACAGGGCGGACAAGCGTGGTGTAAGCAGTCTCTTTAGTAAACCCGTTGCACCTTCTAGGTGTTCTGCCAAAGAATCGCAGTCTTTGATTTACTGTACCCAAAACATTATCTGTGTGATCGTTCCAATTTAGGTTATTTGTAATAGAAGGAAAGTAACATGTCTCAGTGCAAGCATAATTAGAAACACCTTACCGTTCATATTTTTCTTTTTGTTCTTTATGTATGCATAAGTTATTACATTACGGTTTGTCTTATATGAAATACCAGCTTTGCTTAAATATTATGTGTATGTTTTTAGGTGTTTTTAGAAGTCTAGTATGAACAGACGTAGTTGAATGATGTGTTTTAACCATTTTTATCAATTTTGAATTTTCTTCAAATAGTATGGTCGTTGTGAAAGTATTCGTATAAGTAGAACGTATTATTAGGCGTTGATAAGAGGTGTCTTCATTCGTTTGAATGTTCTTACGAAAACTACAGACTGCTTTAAAGGTGCACGTACGTAACTTGGCGCTCTTCTTGTAGCACGATTCTACAATGAATGTGTTAAACCTTTCTAGTACGCAAATTTAAAATGAACATAAACAGTCTCGACCTCAAGAAGCCGTTATTAGTCAGTTAGTAATCATCTTGAGACCTCATACCATGTTGACAGACGATGGCGGTGAACGTAGCAAGCGCTATGAACTCCACGAATGTCAACTGCCTGCGGTAGAGACTGTTTATGTTCATGTTAAAGTACAAAGGATAAACGCTGTTCTCCACGAGAAATGTTCTCAAAAATTACTAGTACGCAAGTATTTGCTCAGCAGCAGAACCTGTTCAGCCGACGTCATAAAGCTTACAACGTCACTTCGTTTCAGAAACTGGTAGTAGTACAGTGCGTAACTTTCTGACGCCGCCATCTGACCTCACCAAAAGTCAGGCTTCAGTAAAAGATGCGCCTTTGCCAGTTTAATAATGTATGTCTGTGATTAGCATGTGCTCCAACAGTTCTCGAAGATTCTGAAAATAAAAGTAAGATAATTAAGAGCATCATAGATACCCCTTTGTATAGAAAAACAATAAAAGACAAAATCCTAAAACTGCCGGAAAATGTAAAAGAACGATAAAAAATGACATCAAGTCCTCTCCTTACATTCCGTATATTTTGTTGCCTCTTGACAAAAGTACAAACGTAATCAAATCTGCCCGTTTAGCTGTGTTTGCTCGATACTGTGTTGCAAACGACATCAAAGGAGAACTGAATGCGATAATATCGTTGCCAGAAACTACTATGGGCACGGATATTTGTATACCTGTTAAAAATTCACTTACTGGAAGAGAAACAGATTTAAGCAAAATTGTTTTGATACTGAGTGATGTTGCTGCCAATATGGTAGAAAAGTGGTTTTGTTTATTTATTCCAAGCACACATTGGACATTCTATTCTTGAATTCCACTGCATTATACATCAACAAGCCTTGCATGCAAAGGATGGTTTGCCTTGGAAATATATGGCTGTAGTCACAAAAATAGTGAACTTTATAGTGTCGCAAGCTTCTAATAAAAGAAAGGGCGAAGTATTGTTAGATGAAGTCAACACGGTGTAAAGTGACTTACTGATGGATAAATATGTTTGCTGGTTGAGCCGCGGCAACGTACTTCAAAGATTTGAGGATTGTTGGAAGCAATCAAGCAGTTTTTACAAAGAGAGATTGTTAATGTATGTTACGGACATGTACCAGCTCTTCAATTATCTGAACATAAAGCTTCAAAGGCACAATCAAACAGTTATTGTAAACATAGATCTTATTTGCGCTATTGAGCTTAACTGTATTTTAAAAGCAGCATTGTTTACACAAACTCCAAGTATTTTCCAAATATGAACACAATTTACCGCCGATTTGGACCTACACGGAGAACCAGACAAAAAAAAAGTCTCTGAGGAATCTTCTCCTGTAATACATGCAATAGTCAAAAAATTTTCATGGAGGTTTCCTCAGTCTAAAGAGTTGTCGGAAACACTAAAATGTGTTACACTATTTATCCAGATGTGACTTCACTAGATAAACTGAACTTTTCTAAAATTGAGTGGTTGGGAATTGAAGAAATTCAAATGCAGCTGGTATACTATTTCAGTATGGACTCAAAAAATTTATCTTGGCAAGAAAACAACTGGAAGTAAACGAATTAGAAAGACTATCAGGAAATATGAGAAACAATGCCAACATTAAAATTATGGAAACGTCGAATTCAATTCCAGACACATATAATTCTCTAAAGAAGCTGGCTTGACAATATTTTCATCTAGCTATTCCTCCGAGCACTTATTTTCTAAGATGAATAGCATTAAAGACACGATAAGAACCCGTTTGTCAGATGAATCAAATTCAGCCTGCAGTATGCTAAAAGTTATAAAGCATGCACCTTATATAAATTATTTGCAGCAGCAGAGATCACATTTATTTTTCTTGCACTTTTATAAACTAAAAATCAATATAAGCAAAAACTCACTGATAATGTTAGCCAGCAAAACAATAACAAACAGAGATAAAAACATAACCAGATTAGATAATAAGTTACTCTCTCTCTCTCTCTCTCTCTCTCTCTCTCTCTCTGATACACACACACACACACACACACACACACACACACACACACACAACAAATGAACAACTATTAAACCAAATATATACACCAGACACAAATAAAAGACGTAAGACAATCGCACAGCGACAGTTGTCAACACTGTACTCTATAAAAACACATATCCAGTATACAGTGAAAAATGGAAGTGATGTGTTGAAATAAATGTGGTCGAAAAACCGAAAATTGGCATCGGCAGCATGAAGACCGAGTAAATACATCTCCAGGACGCCAGACATGGATCAACAACATCGCAAATCGTAAGTAATACCAAACGATAATTTAACATCACGAAACTTGTGCTGGAGAAATTGTTTCTGACCTTAAAAACAAGAGAATAACAGGACATAACGTAATATAGTAACATACTTGTAACTACTATATAATGCGTTTATTATATACAATGAAAAGACATTTATTAGAGTCCAATGAAGATGCTTCAGAAACAAAAAAAGCAAAACATGTATGGAAAAAATTGCACTGCCGTTAATTTAGTTGCAAAGTTGCAATTTTCCTCCATAACAATGTTTATTTTACGACTGCCTTATAAATAGTTCTATAAAACCCTAAAATATGCATTAATATACTACAGTATGTCTAAACACGCACAAAATAAGCAAGAAAAAAAAGTAACATACGGTATCAAAATTTACTGCCACGAATAGTTTGATGGCATCCCTTGGCTGTATTAAATATTTCTTTAAGAAAAATGGCACGTAGATGTACAAACGTTCGCCGTTCGTGCATTACAGCACTTCTGAAATTACTGTTACGTCTATTGATCTTGTTGCGTTAAGAACGACTTACTGAGTTCTATCTGCACAGAAGCCCTGTATCCACAGTGGAATCCCGGTTTTATTTTTACGTCTCCAGCGCAGCGAGTTCATTTTACTGAGATACACACACATCAGAAAAAAGTTTTGTATCACCTCGGTTCCGCGAGTTCAAGAACCTGTACAGAAAATTGGAATAGAGGTCAAAATAAACATCATTTGCGACCTTTTTATTATTGTCTCTAAACACTATGGGACGTAACATCTGTCATCAGTCTCCTAGACTTACAACTACTTAAACCCAACTAACGTAAGGTCATCACACAGCCGGCCGCGATGGTCTCGCGGTTCTAGGCGCGCAGTCCGGAACCGCGCGACTGCTACGGTCGCAGGTTCGAATCCTGCCTCGGGCATGGATGTGTGTAATGTCCTTAGGTTAGTTAGGTTTAAGTAGTTCTAAGTTCTAGGGGACTGATGACCACAGCTGTTAAGTCCCATAGTGCTCAGAGCCATTTGACATCACACACATCCAAGCCCGAGGCAGAACTCGAACCTGCGACCGGAGCAGCACCGCGGTTCCAGACTGAAGTGGCTAGAACCGCTCGGCCACAACGCCGGCGCTCGTTTTATTGCTCATGAAAACCCCACATTGCATGTTGTACCACCAGAGTTCTGTAAACACAGGAACCTCTAATACCCAGTAGCACGTCCTCTTCCATTGATGCATGCCTGTATCCGTCGTGGCATACTATCCATTAGTTCATCAAGGCAATGTTGGTTCAGATTGCCCCTCTCCTCAACGGCGATTCGGCGTAGATCCCTGAGAGTGGTTGGTGGGTTACGTCGTCCACAAACAGCCCTCTTCAATCTATCCCAGGCATTTTGATAGTGTCCATGTCTGGAGAACATACTGGCCACTCTAGTCGAGCGGTGTCTTTATCCTGAAGGAAGTCATTCACAAGTTGTGCACGATGGGGGCGCGAATTATTGTCCATGAAGACGAGTGCTTCGCCAGTATGCTGCCCATATGGTTGCACGACAGATCGGAGGATGGAATTCACGTATCGTAGAGCCATTACAGCGACTTCCGTGACCACATGCGGCGTACGTCGGCCCCACATAATGCCACCCCAAAACAGCAGGGAACCTCCACCTTGCTGCACTCGCTGGACAGTATGTCTAAGGCGTTAATCCTGACCGGGTTGCCTCCAAACACGTCTCTGACGATTGTGTGGTTGCAGGCATATGGGACATTTATCGGTGAAGAGAACGTGATGCCAATCCTGAGCGGTCCATTCGGCAATCTGTACCGCGCTGCATGGTGTCGTGGTTCTGAAGATGGACGCCGTCATGGACGTCGGGAGTGAAGTTGCACATCATGCAGCCTATTGCGCACAGTCTGAATCGTAACAGGACGTCCTGTGGCTGCATTAAAAGCATTATTCAACATGGCAGCGTTGCTGTCAGGACTCCTCCTAGCCATAATCCGTAGGTAGCGGTCATCCACTGCAGTAGTAGCCTTTGGGCGGCCTGAGCGAGGCATGTCATCGACAGTTAATGTCTCTATCTCCTCCATGTCCGAACAACATTGGTTCACTTCGAGACGCCTGGACACTTCCCTTGTTGAGAGCACTTCTTGGCACAAAGTAACAATGCGGACATGATCGAACCGCGGTATTGAGTCTAGGCATGGTTGACCTACAGAGAACACGAGCCTTGTACCTCCTTCCTGGTAGAATGACTGGAACTGATCGGCTGTCGGACCCCCTCCGTCTAATAGGCGTTGCGCATGCATGGTTGTTTACATCTTTGGGCGGGTTTAGTGACATCTCTGAACAGTCAAAGGGACTGTGTCTGTGACACAATATCCATAGTCAACGTTTATCTTCAGTTCTGGGATCCGGGGTGATAGAAAACTTTCTTTGATGTGTGTAATTTAGAACACTGTCTCTGCTATCTTTTGCAAGGCAACATTATATTCTTTACTCTTTGGGTCCAATTGTCGTCCTCTCTAAGAAAACGAAGACAATACCAGAGAAATCAATCCTCGTCCATCGGCTCATTTAATTGTATGTGTTTCTTTCGAGCTCTACCACAGGTAATTAGTGGCCCCTACAAGAGACTTTACCTGACTAAGACTGGGGAGAAAGATTTCAAAGTCAAACTCATTTAGCGATGTATACGAGTGCATGTATGGAACTGACGTGCTTAAATAAAAGCAAAGCCAAAGAAAATTTCTTCTTCGTTATTTCTCTGTCTGAACTAATGAACGCAGCGTCTCCCAGCTTTATCTGCTACGTAGCAACAGAAGCAATGACTAATAGCTCTGAGATTTCAGTTTCTCCCTATTACAAAGGCTACACGGTAAGGAAATATTGTTCTCATATTTTTCAACACACATTTTTTTTTCATTTTTTTGAGATGTAAGTCACAAACCTGGTTCGATACTCGATAAGGCCGTATTTTGTCCTCTAGGCGACAAATACTCGTTTTATACGTTCGTGGTGAAGTTTCTACACATTTACCCTCCTTCGTAACTGGATATTGTTGTTCCAAATAACATACATATTTTTTTTTATTCTTAATATTTTCCCTTGTCTTGTGATATGGGATAACATTCTTTGGCTATTGATGTTGATAACAGATAAATTATGAAACTTCATGTCAGATTAAAACTGTGTGCCGGACCAGGATTCGAACTCGGGACATTTGCCTTTCATGGGCAAGTGCTCTACCTTGATTCTGTCGAGATTTGACAGACAATACGCATGTACGCTTAGCTTTGCATTTCCCATTGTTATCATGAAAGCTTTCACTCTGAATCAAATATCTCTTTGCTTTTTTTCCTCTCATCATACGAGATGTTTTCTAGAGTCTCCATATTCGTATACATTTATGTCCTGTAAGCTGCCTTACGATGTGCAGCGGAGGGTACTTTATTGCTAACCCCCCCCCCCCTTTCCTGTCCCATAGTTTGTGGGAAGGATGGTTACTGATAAGCCTCTGTGTGAGCAAGAATATCTCTAATTTTACCTTCAACGTCTCTCGAAACTTCAATAGTCAACTATTACCGGTACTATACATCAAATACTTTTCCCATTACAATAAGAAGGAAGTATGCGTAATGTGGGCGTACAAAGAAAGGTACCCCTGCAAGATACTACACTGGATGTATTCGACGTCTATTTCGTTATCTATGATTCTGGGTCGTCCTTTAACCAAGAGAAATGCATTCTTTTATGCGTGATCGTTTGGCGGATCTCACAAGCGAAAGTGGATTCGAAGTTATCTGAATCAGCTGAATGCAGTATCGTAACTATCGTGGAAGATCAAGGAACTCCGTGTGCAAATGAAGCTGCAAATGCACTTTGATTATGACGATGGAGGAACGCTCAACGAATACACGAACAGCTCATTGTCACAGACAGTCAGACTCGTATCCACTACAGTTAATTAGCGAATCAACTGAGTATGGGCCATGGAAGCAGGTGGGTGGTACCTTTGCCAATGATAACGACGGAGGTCAAAGGAACAAATTCCAGTTTTTGCATTTCCTGTACAGTGCTACGACTTAAATTTTTCTTGACTGCCATTTGGCAACCTCCTTCGATTAGCTATATGTTCTGAGTCACAATATGGATGGGCGTCAATGATTATGGAGAGAAACGTCGAACACAAGCACTTGGTGGCTACTGACGGAGGAGTACGTAACGACACAGTGCCTTACATGTAGTTCTGTTTACGGCTTTGTTTTGTATATATACACTCCTGGAAATGGAAAAAAGAACACATTGACACCGGTGTGTCAGACCCACCATACTTGCTCCGGACACTGCGAGAGGGCTGTACAAGCAATGATCACACGCACGGCACAGCGGACACACCAGGAACCGCGGTGTTGGCCGTCGAATGGCGCTAGCTGCGCAGCATTTGTGCACCGCCGCCGTCAGTGTCAGCCAGTTTGCCGTGGCATACGGAGCTCCATCGCAGTCTTTAACACTGGTAGCATGCCGCGACAGCGTGGACGTGAACCGTATGTGCAGTTGACAGACTTTGAGCGAGGCCGTATAGTGGGCATGCGGGAGGTCGGGTGGACGTACCGCCGAATTGCTCAACACGTGGGGCGTGAGGTCTCCACAGTACATCGATGTTGTCGCCAGTGGTCGGCGGAAGGTGCACGTGCCCGTCGACCTGGGACCGGACCGCAGCGACGCACGGAAGCACGCCAAGACCGTAGGATCCTACGCAGTGCCGTAGGGGACCGCACCGCCACTTCCCAGCAAATTAGGGACACTGTTGCTCCTGGGGTATCGCCGAGGACCATTCGCAACCGTCTCCATGAAGCTGGGCTACGGTCCCGCACACCGTTAGGCCGTCTTCCGCTCACGCCCCAACATCGTGCAGCCCGCCTCCAGTGGTGTCGCGACAGGCGTGAATGGAGGGACGAATGGAGACGTGTCGTCTTCAGCGATGAGAGTCGCTTCTGCCTTGGTGCCAATGATGGTCGTATGCGTGTTTGGCGCCGTGCAGGTGAGCGCCACAATCAGGACTGCATACGACCGAGGCACACAGGGCCAACACCCGGCATCATGGTGTGGGGAGCGATCTCCTACACTGGGCGTACACTACTGGTGATCGTCGAGGGGACACTGAATAGTGCACGGTACATCCAAACCGTCATCGAACCCATCGTTCTACCATTCCTAGACAGGCAAGGGAACTTGCTGTTCCAACAGGACAATGCACGTCCGCATGTATCCCGTGCCACCCAACGTGCTCTAGAAGGTGTAAGTCAACTACCCTGGCCAGCAAGATCTCCGGATCTGTCCCCCATTGAGCATGTTTGGGACTGGATGAAGCGTCGTCTCACGCGGTCTGTACGTCCAGCACGAACGCTGGTCCAACTGAGGCGCTAGGTGGAAATGGCATGGCAAGCCGTTCCACAGGACTACATCCAGCATCTCTACGATCGTCTCCATGGGAGAATAGCAGCCTGCATTGCTGCGAAAGGTGGATATACACTGTACTAGTGCCGACATTGTGCATGCTCTGTTGCCTGTGTCTATGTGCCTGTGGTTCTGTCAGTGTGATCATGTGATGTATCTGACCCCAGGAATGTGTCAATAAAGTTTCCCCTTCCTGGGACAATGAATTCACGGTGTTCTTATTTCAATTTCCAGGAGTGTATTTCCAGTTCAACGTGTAACGTAATTAACTTCAACTCAATGGTACAAGTGCCCAACGCGAAGTAAGGCAAGTACCTATTAACTCGAAGGAAGATTAATAACTAATACATGTTTTATGAAAATAACTGTATTACTTGTACATAAGCAATATAAAATGTTCGTAGAGTTTTTATTGTTATTGTTACTTCATATTTTCAAAATACAATCGGGAAAATTTCATTTTTTGAGCGGTGAAAAAAACATCAATAAATGCCTTCCCGTAAAACTGCCTAGAACAGATGGTATACAGGGTGGTCCATTGATCGTGACCGAGCCAAATATCTCACAAAATAAGCATCAAACGAAAAAACTACAAAGAACTAAACCTGTCTAGCTTGAAGGGGGAAACCAAATGGCGCTAGATGGCGCTGACATCGGTCAAACGGATAGCAACTGCGTTTTTTTAAATAGGAACCCACATTTTTATTATATATTCGTGTAGTGCATAAAGAAATATGAATGTTGTAGTTGGACCACTTTTTTCGCTTTGTGATAGATGGTGCTGTAATAGTCACAAACATATGGCTCACAATTTTAGACGAACAGTTGGTAACAGGTAGGTTTTTTAAATTAAAATACAGAACGTAGGTACGTTTGAACATTTTATTTCGGTTCTTCCACTTCTCCACTCATGACTGTTCTGCTGGCCTGGTAGCCAATCCAGACTCAGCATCGCTGGGGTAACAAACCTCTACTTTGCACAACCTGAGAGGAGCCAATCATAGACTCCAAATCTCTGTTCTCTGAAAAAAGAAGATTTTAGACTAGGGAGGCGTCGCTCTCACGGTAAAGATGGCCATATTTTGGTAAAAAAAATCTAAGTAGACGGGACTAGAGTTCCTCGTTTATGAAGTGATCTCCGCTTTGTCTGTATCTTCCCAGATTCTAACATGCACAGAGTTTTATGACTTTCCCCCCGTTTGCATAAAAACTCAGTTTATAGCAGACTCTCTTACATGGATTCCTCCAACCACTTTCAATCATATGGCAGTCTTCTGTGACAGAGGGGCGCCTGTTTTGGAAACCAGCGCCCTTCTGACCTACACTAAGCGGAAGGAGGACAGAGCTTCGGGCAGAAGCCCCTCTGCAGATAAGAACCACCGAGCGCTGTTTCCCAGAATCACTTGCTCTTCCAGGTCGTGGTGCGTAGCAATGATGGCTTCCAATTCTTCCCGCTCCCTGTTTTTGGTCGCATCCGCCACGACCTCCCGGGTTCGAGTTTTCTACAGGTTACACATGCAGTTACAAGAACATTGTGTTACAAGAACATTGTGCCCACAATTTACTCGGGTGGGAAAAGTCATTATCCACATACAGCAAATCTAGTACTGGGAATCACGCCCTAAAATATAAATGTTGTTCTGACTGACAATGTTGTTGAGGTGGAAGAGTGGCCTGCCACCTCTCAGTACCGCATCAAAAAAAGTTCTGGATCACCTCGCTTCCGACAGTCCCCGAACCTGTTCAGAAAATTGGAATAGAGAGCAACATAAACACCATTTCCGCCCTTAACAAAATTATAACCAGCCGACCAGTTGCAGTGGTCGGCTGGTTCTAATTTTATTACGTGGAACCGTTTCTGTTGTGCAGCTACGTTCAAAATATTTAAAAAAATATTTAGTTTCCGCCCTTATCATTGCCAATGAAAACTACACACTGCATGTTGTACACCATACAGCGAGACCTTCAGACATGGTGGTCCAGACTGCTGTACGCACCGGTACCTCTAATACACAGTAGCTCGTCCTCTTGCATTGATGCATACCTATATTCGTCGTGGCATACTATCCACAAGTTCGTCAAGGCAATGTTGGTTCAGATTGTTCTACTACTCAACGGCGATTCGGAGTAGATCCCTCAGAGTGGTTGTTGGGACACGTCATCCATAAACAGTCCTTTTCAATTTATCCCAGGTATGTTTGATAGTGTTCATGTGTGGAGAACATGCTGGCCACTCTAGTCGAGCGATATCGTTATCCTGAAGGAAGTCATTCACACGATGTGCACGATGGGGGCCATGAAGACAAATGCCTCGCCAATATGCTGCCGATATGGTTGTACTGTCGGTCGGAGGATGGCATTCATGTATCGTACAGCCGTTACGGCGCCTTCCATGACCACCAGCGGCATACGTCGGCCCCACATAATGCCACCCCAAAACATCAGGGTATCTCCACTTTGGTGCACTCGCTGGACAGCGTGTCTAAGGCATTCAGCCGGACCGGGTTGCCACCAGACACGTCTCCGACTATGGTCTTGTTGCAGGCAATGAAGAGTACGTGACGCCAATCATGAGCGGTCCATTCGGCATGTTGTTCGGCCCATCTGTACCACACTGTCGTGGTTGCAAGAATGGACCTCGCCATGGACATCGGGAGTGAAGTTGCGCATCATGCAGCTTATTGCGCACAGTTTGAGTCGTAACACGACGTCCTGTGGCTGCACGAAAAGCATTATTCAACATGGTGGCGTTGATGTCAGTGTTCCTCCGAGCTATAATCTGTAGGTAGCGGTCATCCACTGCAGTAGTAGCCCTTCGGTGGCATGAGTGTGCATGTCACCGACAGTTAATGTCTCTCTGTATCGCCTCCATGTCCGACCAATATTGTTTTGGTTCACTCCGAAACGCTTGGACACTTCCTTTGTTGAGAGCCCTTTCAGGCACAAAGTAACAATGCGGATACGATCGAACCGCGGTATCCACTAATAAAGTCATCAGAAGATCAAAACAAATTGCAAAACGATTTAGAAAAGATATCGGTATGATGCGAAAATTGGCATTTGATCCTAAATAACGAAAAGTGTGAGGTCATCCACATGAGTGCTAAAAGGAATCGGCTAAACTTCGGTTACACGATAAATCACTCAAATCAAATGACCGTAAATTCAACTAAATAGCTGGGAATTACAATTACGAACAACCTAAATTGGAAGGAACACATAGAAAATGTTGTGGGGAAGGCTACCAAACACTGCGTTTTATTGGGAGGACACTTAGAAAACGTAACAGATCTACTGAAGAGACTGCCTGCACTACGCTTGCCCGTCCTCTTTTAGAATACTGCTGCGCGGTGTGGGATCCGTACCGGATAGTATTGACGGAGTACATCGAAAAAGTTCAAAGTATATCAGCATGCTTTGTATTATCGCGAAATAGGGTAGAAAGTGTCACTGAAATGATACACTATTTGCGGTGGACATCATTAAAACAAAGGCGTTTTTCATTGCGGGGGGAATCTTCTTACGAAATTTCAAACACAAGATTTCTCTTCCGAACGCGAAAACATTTTATTGACGCCGGACTATATAGGGAGAAACGATCACCATAATAAAATAAGGGAAATCAGATCTCGCATGGAAAGATATAGGTGATCGTTCTTTCCGCGTGCTGTACGAGATTGGAATAATAGAGAATTGTGAAGGTGGTTCGATGAACCCTCTGCCAGGCACTTAAATGTAATTTGCAGAGTATCTATGTGGATGAATATGTAGAAATATGGAATCAGTTTGAGATCCCTTTTTGTCAGCGTTCATTACTTCGAGTGAATAAAGAGATAGTTGCGTTGCACTCGAGTGATATTTTCTGAATCCGCGCTGACTGTTTTGACGCTAAATCATTTTCTTCGAGTTAATTTATAAGTTACTTACCAATAATGGAGCGCTCTCTGAAAAATTCTGTACAAATACTCAGCCAGATCTCGATAAGATTTGAAATTAAAATACTGGCAACTTGGTATAAATATTAGGAAATTTAAAATTGTGTACTTCAAAAAACTCAGTTCTTAATTTTCTATGAAGGTCCACCTCGGCTGCTGTGTGGTCTGTACGGCAGATTGCTAACCGGTGGGGCCCAGGTTCGGTTCCCGGCCGGGTCGGAGATTTTCTCCGCTTTGAGATCCGGCGTTGTATTGTAGTTGCATTCGTATTCTCATTACTGCCACGAAATTGGCCTCAAACAAGCTATTGTATCGTCTTTCCGCTACTGGGGTGGCTGGGTGGGCACGAACCGGAAGGTAATAAAATGAAATAAAAAAGAGCTATATGTCGCACGTGGAATCAGTCAATTCATACATGTACCTGGGTACAACAATTTGTGGGGATATGAAGTGGAATGATCAGATAGTCTCAATCGTTGAAAGCAAACAGGAATAACAGGGAATAATAAGAATATACAGTGTACCTCCATAAAGAAGTGGTTACTGCAGCTGACGGCCATGCGGAGGACACGCCTTCGATTCACGGTTCTGCGAGAGATTTTTCCATGTTAGGAGGAGTGGAACTGGGAGCACTAAACATCGTAAGCAAAGTGAAGAGCCACTTGACCCATTAGTAGCGGCTCCGGTCACGAAAACTGGCAACGGTCTGGGGAACAGTGTGCTGACCACTCGGCTTTCCACACGGCATCCGGTGACGTCATTGGCGTAAGATGACACGAGATCGGCCAGTACCTACGGCCATAGATACTAATAGACGAAGTAGACAGTAGAGTGGCTATATACTTGGCGTGGTTGGAACAGAGAATCACGTGATCGCTCTCAAAACATCGGCTGAAGTTCAGGGCAGCGCTCTGCTTTCTGATTTCTTTTCTGATATTTTTCAGTGGATTTCCTGATAACTTTGCTCCATTCAAAGCAGGTTGTTTAAGCACAACTAGTAGTGATAAATTATTGTTTAAACAGAGTAGAAATTTAGTTTCACAACAGTTACTTCCCGATTAACTTTGCGAATTACCAATTATTAGATGCATATTGCATTAAGGAGACATGTGCACAGTATAAAATGTGCATTTTGCGTATGGACAGAGCCCTGATCGGATAAAATATTTATTATAGATGGCTAAGCAATACTTAGACTTCGTCTCTACACAGATCATCATAAAAAAGAACAAAAGAACCGTAATATAAACGCACCAAACTTCATCCCATCGAACGAAATCAAGTTTCCTTCTAGCATAAAATGTAAAGCACTTCCAGTGAAATGTCTTCTTTTCGTATTTAAATCATTTGCTTGTCCCAGCGTTCACTTCAAAACAAAGTGCAGTGACTGAAGACAAAGAAAAGTCGTTTTCTGCTGCACCAGTCCACCAAACGAAAATGTACACGGAAAAGAATTTCTACACTTAGTCTAAAACGCATTACGACAGTGTTACTTGAAATATCATATTGCTGCAGTCATATTTTTACAACTATTGCTTAAATTTATCCCCCTCATATCCACACACTAATACAATGTAAATACCCAGAATTACGAGAAATGTGAGAAGTTTCAGCACATGAAGTTTTGTCTAGTGAACACCTCTTCCTCGGAGGTTTACGAAGCTTGTGCCTCTTTGCCCGAAGGTGCTAAAAAAAATCAAATTTTGCTGGCACAACATCAATGCGAAGCCATTTCTCTCCAATCTCTGCTCTGTCAAAACAGTTTTACTCGAAGGGTTTGGGACAGACACAAGTGTGCGTGTTTGGCTTGAAATTTTTGCATTTCAGTGTTTGTATCCATAATCCCCTGCGTCCTTCATCCTAGGGAAGGCATAGGAAAGAAAAAGCACTTTTGTTCAGTGAAACCGCAAAATAGTCAAAGTTGCACATAAATTTGTTTTTATTTAAACGGCGACCGGTTTTGGATTTCAGTTGATTATCAAGCCATCCATATAAGCCCGACCATAACACCATAATGTCTGCACGCTGGCCACATTGCTTGTCTGAGCCATACAAGCAATGTGGCTAGAGTGCAAACATTATGGTAATATGTTAGGACTTATATGTAGTCCTCCCCCGGCAGCTGAATGGTCAGAGTGACGGATTGTCATCCTCTGGGCCCGGTTCGATTCCCGGCTGGGTGGGGAATTTTCCCTGTCCAGGGACTGGGTGTTGCGCTGTCCTCATCATAATCTTATCAATCTCGTCGACTGCAGCTTGCCGAAGTGGCATCAAATTGAAAGACCGGGCAGCCGGCGAACGGTCTCCCCGACTGGGGGGCCCTAGCCATACGAATAAATAAAAAAAAAGGAACTTATGTGGATGACTTAATAACGGGTTAAAGTCCAAAACCGGTATTCACTTAAATAAAACAAAATTATGTGCAACTTTTACTGTTCTGTAGTTTCACTGAATCCTAGTAAGTTGCAGCCATACAGCATGCCGGAAGGGAGTAAGCTCCTTTGTAGCCTAATATTCCAAGAAATATTTCAGAGCGTAAAGTGCGCCTGGAAACATTCAGATCACTTTAAACCTGTTATTTACGTGAGAGTACCTTTCTGGGAATAAAAGTGGTATAATCAACTGTTTAGGAGGTTTCAAGAAATATTAAACTAATAATACTTACACGGAAAAATTTAGAAGGGGAGTTCCCTTCACGAAACGATCTGCACAACGATATGCACAAGATAGTTCCACGGATGTTTTGTCAAAAGTCACTTGATATTGCTATAGAGATTTTGGTGCCAGGAAAAAGTCGCCATGCCCTATGTACCTATATCTGTGGTCGAAGGTCGGTACCGATAGACCCGCCAAGGCCTGTGTACAGTGTCCACATTATAGTGAGAGTATGCAATAATGGTCATAGGTTTTTTGGACCATCGGGGAAATTTCACAATTCTAATGTCAAACCTAAGTTGTTGAAGCTTGGAGATAGACGCCAACTATCCCGCGAAAGAATACTTACAACGTTTCAAGTATCAGTTTAACTGAGCAATCCAGCAATATGCTACACCCATCTATGCATTGCTCCCATGAGGATTGTGAAGAAGAGATAGACTGATTACAGCGTACACGGAAACATTTAAGCAATCATTCTTCTTACCCTTCATACACGAATACGAGAAGAAACGCTAATACGTAGACCTGTGGGAAATACTCTCTCCTATGCACTTCATAGTGATTTGCAGACTGGGGATACACCCCCGTCAGTCCAAAAAATTTAGAGACTGGATTAATAAAAACTAAAGTGAAGATGGTACTTTTAATGCTTCAGCTGCTCTACGCAGTCTCACCCTTGCACCCCCGCGCCCTTGAGTAGAACGCACAGAAAGTTCGTATAACCTTGTGAAACTGTCAGAGAAATTCTTCTCCGAGAAATTGTTCAACTCACATATCAATTTGGTTTAAATGTCGGTTATGTGGTCGAAGTGTTGACCCTTCACGTGAAATTTTACATTCTGACGTTTTGTGGTAGGTTTGTATTGATAACACCAAGTCTCCTCACCCAGTGATGATGTTTTCCAGAAAAAGATCTGTCCGCGTTTCGCGATGTCAATTACTTCACGGCAGGCGTCCACGCGTCGTTGATTTTTTTCGGTAGCCAAGGAGTGCGGGAAAAACTTCGCACACACTTTTATCTTCTCGAAAACATTCCGGAGAATGTCTTGAAGATTTGATTCAGAGACGTTCCTCCATTGCGACTTGTCACACAACAACACTGACACGCTACGGTCGCTCGTCCGCTACTTAACACTGCCTGCTCACGACTAACTGGTCGCATGCACATCTGTTGTTTGCAGTTTTTAGGATAAGCTTCTACTGTAGTTACTGATGTCGCTTGTACGCCAGAAATAGAATCAGTCTTTGAAATTATTTGATGGACTGTGCACATGCAGATGTGGAAGGGCAGTCATATTCTGCTGCTGAGCTAACTCCTCGTATGAACGAAGTGATAAAAGGCAGGGCGTTGTGTACAGTAGAAATGAAAGAAGTGTAAGTAGTAGCATAGGATGTGCCATTTAGTTCACAGGGGAAGTTATTGTATCGTGTACATACGGCAAATTCACATAGTTACCTATACGATTAGTTCAATAGTACATTCAATAGGCGACATTTTTGCCTCTTGGTTAGCAACTTTTCTTTTCTTTTAGATTAGTTTCAAGTAACCGACACCGACGTCACCCGGGCAGCAACATCTACGGCCGGTCGACTTGTGTGGCGCATCCATACTTTTGTTTGCTCGCCGCTGGGCAGAATTATGATTACATTTCAGAGAACAATATTAGATAGCTCAATCTTAACTCCAATTCTAGTCATTTTCATACAACTTAAACGATTTAAGCAGTATACTCCAGGAACGTTCTCAGGAGCCACGACATAATTGACAAACATTATTTGCACGAAATATTTATAAACCACATACAGAAAGGTTCCTCTAGACTCAGTATATCTATTGGTGAAAATCGTATCAAAATCACTACTGTAATTCCTGAGGCCTGCCGTCAAATACAGTCATAAAAATTTGATGGGAATGCAAACCAAACACCGCGACCGCCTGGCGCAACAATTTAAACTTGTAAATAGATCTACTAAAGAGATTGCATACTATATTCTTATCCGCCCCGTTGTGGAGTATTGGTGTGCAGTGTGGCATGCACGTTAGTTAGGATTGACGGAGGACATCGGAAAACTCCAAAAAAGGGCAGATCATTTTGTATTATCACGACGTACTGGACGCAGTGCCACAGACATGACACACGGCCGGCCGGTGTGGCCGTGCCGTTAAAGGCGCTTCAGTCTGGAACCGCGTGACCGCTGCGGTCGCAGGTTCGAATTCTGCCTCGGGCATGGATGTGTGTGATGTCCTTAGGTTAGTTAGGTTTAATTAGTTCTAAGTTCTAGGCGACTGATGACCTCAGAAGTTAAGTCGCATAGTGCTCAGAGCCATTTTGAACATGACACACGTATTGGGGTGACAATTATTAAGACAACGGTGTTTCTCGATGCTGCAAGACCTTCTCATGCAGCGTGTGAAAATATTTTGTTGGCGTCCATCTTCATAAGGAGAAATTATCATCATAATAAAACGAGAGAAATCATAGTTCGCACAGAAAGACTTAAGTGCTAGTTTTTACTGCTCGCTTCTCTGCCAGGTACTTAACTGTGAACTGCAGAGTAATCACATAGACGTAGAAAACAAGAGGGGAACTTTATTTATAATATGTATTGGTAACGCTGTCAGTACGGGTAGAAGGAACGTATTGACTTGTTAGACAAATGTGTGTCGGATGTTGGAAGAAGGCGGGCATGGAAGAGGTCAGCGCGTCCTCGGTGCGCTAGATTGCCGCAGGTGGATCACGTATGCCGTAGCGCCGTTTTACGACCACGGCCGGAGCCTTCTCTCGGCCGTCTGTTGGCGCCCATATTTTACGACGCCCGTGCAATACGACCGTTACTCTCTCCCTCTCTCTCACGCCCCGTCGAGAGATGGCCTGTTGTTGCAACGACTATAGTAAATCCTACGAGATCAAACCACCTAAGGCGTGCTGTACCACAGGGCGTTCCTCACGGTTCTGTACTTCTACCACTTCTTTACATAACACACACAGTGGTTTACCTATGTTTTCGAAGTCCAATCCTTTTTTGTTATGAATTAGTTATCCAGCAAAACGTGGCTAGGTTTTTGATGTAATACTTCCATTTATTTCTTTGTCTCTGAGTATAGATCACGCGGCCATCGATGTAAATAAATGAGAATTTCGTATGAGGACTGTTTCAATAAAGAACGATCATAATTTTCATTGAATGCGTATCTTTAACGATCCACATAATATCAATTCTTCTTATCAAAACAGTCTCTCTGGGTACGAAGCACTTGTCCCAACGTTTCTGCCAGTCTGCAAGGATACGCTGGGCACCATTCTTCAAAAGTCTTTCAGAACTGCCTCCACTGTATTCAGTACTGTTTTATGATGGAAAATGCCTCCCACGAAAGTGTTTCTACATCTGCATCTACATACATACTCCGCAGTCCATCATACGGTGCGTGGCGGAGGGTACCTCGTACCACAACTAGCATCTTCTCTCCCTGTTCCACTCCCAAACAGAACGAGGGAAAAATGACTGCCTATATGCCTCTGTACGAGCCCTAATCTCTCTTATCTTTGTGGTCTTTTCACGAAACATAAGTTGGCGGCAGTAAAATTGTACTGTAGTCAGTCTCAAATGCTGGTTCTCTAAATTTCCTCAGTAGCGATTCACGAAAAGAACGCCTCCTTTCCTCTAGAGACTCCCACCCGAGTTCCTGAAGCATTTCCGTAACACTCGCGTGATGATCAAACCTACCAGTAACAAATCTAGCAGCCCGCCTCTGAGTTTCTTCTATGTCCTCCCTCAATCCGACCTGGTAGGGATCCCAAACGCAGTACCCAAGAATAGGTTCTATTAATGTTTTATAAGCGGTCTCCTTTACTGATGAACCACATCTTCCCAAAATTCTACCAATGAACCGAAGACGACTATCCGCCTTCCCCACAACTGCCATTACATGCTTGTCCCACTTCATATCGCTCTGCAATGTTACGCCCAAATATTTAATCGACGTGACTGTGTCAAGCGCTACACTACTAATGGAGTATTCAAACATTACGGGATTCTTTTTCCTATTCATCTGCATTAATTTACATTTATCTATATATAGAGTTAGCTGCCATTCTTTACACCAATCACAGATCCTGTCCAAGTCATCTTGTATCCTCCTACAGTCACTCAAAGACGACACCTTCCCGTACACCACAGCATCATCAGCAAACAGCCGCACATTGCTATCCACCCTTACCAAAAGATCATTTATGTGCATAGAAAACAACAGCGGACTTATCACACTTCCCTGGGGCACTCCATATGATACCCTCACCTCCGATGAACACTCAGGTTACCGAACAGAAAAAAGTCACACTGGGCTAAATCCGGACTGTAGGGATGGTGATGGATACAATTGACGTTGATCTTTGCAAGCTATTCAGTAGCAACATTTTAAATATGCTGCCACGCAGCAGTATCCAGCCTGCTTTACGGAAACAGATAGGTGTCTGTATGGGTGCACGGCAAATCTCCCCCTCCGCCCACCGTGGAATCAGGAATACGGATATTTTATTCATATATTCAGTTGGTAACCATCAGTTCACTGGGACTTTTTGTGTCACCTATAATATTTAATTCTTGTGACATGATATGCCTTGAATCTGACCAACTCGTTTATGTCAAAAACGCAGTTTTTAGGTTCTTGACCCCTCTCCCTCTGCCACCATGGAAAAACTTTCTGTGGTACCACTTGCGGATGGTCGCTCATTTGCCCCTGACATGGAGATGGAAAGGTTTCAGGGCATCCGACTGTAATGTTGTCCAGTTATTGATGTGTGTAAAAATAAATCATGTTGTGCTGATAAACCATTCGATTAACATCTAAAAATTAGATGACCGTAAGTCTTCCAGGGGAAGAATCAACTTCTGGCTTTTTGGGGGTTGATGATGAAGGAGTTTTCTACACCGAGTTTTGCCGTTTGCTGTCAGGATCAGAATGATGTATGCAAATAGCATTTACCTTTGAAAGAAACTTTGGATCTTCCTCTAACAACTTCAGCTGCGTGCAAAACTCCAAGGATGTGTCCTGTTGTTCGGGAATGAGCTGTCTTGGAATCTACAGGTCAAAAACACAACTCGTACAAATTTTCCATTTCCACCTTGTTCGTGGCACTCAGTGAAACTTTCAGTATCCCAGGAAACGTTCGTTAGGTTGTTCGCCGATCCTCCCTTACAATGGCGACAGTGATGTCGATGTTTTCTTCCGTAAGAGCAGTAACTGGCGCGGTCCACTTCCTTTTGAAGTTGATTGTTCCTCTCTGTAAATAATTTAAACTATATTCGAGCTGTGCTACAGGGAAGAACATACCCTCCACATGCCTCCTACAACACAGCATAGGCTTCAACTGAAAATTTCTTGAGACGAAAGCAGAACTTCAAAGCTCCATTTCGTTCATTGCGCATCTCCTCCACTGCTACGATAGGAGCTGCCGAACGAGTCTCATCTTGCCCGTCTCTCAGAGAAGAGAACCAATAGTGACGGCAATGAAACTAACACGGTGTGTTTGTTACGCATTAAACTAACAGAAAATCGTAAGATTACATTCTGGCGCGAGAAATTATCTCCGTAAAAAATATGATCATTCGCACGATTGGTACAGATAACAAATCTATCTTTCTTTCCTTTTTTCACTACTGCCTGTGTCCCGCATTGGGCGCAGGGTCGGCAGGGTGAAGTACGGATTTGGCATGGTTAAGTTAAGGGGTGGCCGGATGCCCTTCCTGCCGCCACCCAATACCCCCCGGGACGGAATTAGTGCACCCCAGCTGTCTGTGTCTAATGTAAATCGTGAAATAGTTTGAATGTATTTCAAATGTCTGCGAGTCGTGTAACGGAGGCGGGACGTGGGGACAAGCCCGCTATTCACTTAGTAGGATGTGGGAAACCGCCTAAAAACCACATACAGGCTGGCCGGCACACCGGGCGCCGTCGTTAATCCGCTGGGCGGATTCAATCCGGAGCCGGCGCGCCAGCCGAGTCCAGGAGGCACCGCGTCAGCGCTCTCGGCTATCCTGGTGGGTTATTGGTACAGATAACAAATAAAGGTAGATAATTAAACAACAGTGATGATTAAATAGAAAATAGGGCGAAAACAACCAGAAAAAATGAGATTACACGAAATTATTTAGTTTATGTCATTCAGTTTATATCTCTCTTTTCACTTTGATTTAGAAGGAGTGACTGGTATTTATTACTTACAAAATTTCCTTGCAAATTTAACGTGAGGCCACACAGTTTGACGCGCCCAAAAATATATAGTTTGTGGCTTCCATTTCACCGCTGTCTCATCTACTACTACTACTACATACATCTACATGTATACAAATCATTGTGAAGTGCATGGCAGAAGGTACGTCGATTGTACCAGTTATTAGGGTTTATTCACGTATGGAGCGTGGGAAGAACGATTGTTTTAATGCCACTGAATGTGCTATAATTAATTTAATCTTGTAATTCTTAAGGCTTTCCCGGCGAGACCTTGCATATTCGGGATTATGCTGGTTATTCGCGTCTTTCCTGGACAGTATTTCAACTGCGTGACTCGCAGTTTTCTTCAGGTGCTGTCTGATACTGATTCCGTTATTAGGCTATGCCTATGTTGTGCTAGGTGCTCCGCCAGCGGTCCGCGCCGCGTCAGGCGTTCTGTCCGTGGTATGCGCCGACCCATACCAGCGCCAGTAGCGTTTACTTCTACTCCCGGCTGTTCCGAAAGTTGTCCGCGTACTTTGTGGCTATTATCCATTGTCGATCTTGTTGTATTAAGTTCTGAATAACGTTCAAGTCGTTCTAGACGTTTTATCTTCCGATTGTCGTCATTTACACTACTGGCCATTAAAATTGCTACACCACGAAGATGACGTGCTACAGACGCGAAGTTTAAGCGACAGGAAGAAGATGCTGTGATGCGCAAATCATTAGCTTTTCAGAGCATTCACACAAGGTTGGCGCCGGTGGTGACACCTACAACGTGCTGACATGAGGAAAGTTTCCAGCCGATTTCTCGTAGACAAACAGCAGTTGACCGACGTTACCTGGTGAAACGTTGTTGTGATGCCTCGTATAAGGAGAAGAAATGCGTACCATCACGTTTCCGACTTTGATAAAGATCGGATTGTAGCCTATCGCGATTGCGGTTTATTGTATCGCGACATTTCTGCTCGTGTTGGTCGAGATCCAATGACTGTTAGCAGAATATGGAAATGGTGGGTTCAGGAGGGAAATACGGAACGCCGTGATGGACCCCAACGGCTTCGTATCACTTGCAGTCGAGACGACAGGCATCTTATCCGAATGGCTGTAACGGATCGTGCAGCCACGTCTCGATACCTGAGTCAATAGAAGGGGACGTTTGCAAGACAACAACCATCTGCACGAACAGTTCGACGACGTTTGCAGCAGCATGGACTATCAGCTCCGAGACCATGGCTTCGGTTACCCTTGACGCTGCATCACAGACAGGAGCACCCGCGATGGTGTACTCAACGACGAACCTGAGTGCACGAATGGCAAAACGTCATTTTTTTCGGATGAATCCAGGTTCTGTTTACAGCATCATGACGGTCGCATCCGTGTTTGGCGACATCGCGGTGAACGCATATTGGAAGCGTACATTCGTCATCGTCATATTGGCGTATCACCTGGCGTGATGCTGTGGGGTGCTCTTGTTCGCATTGACGGCACTTCGAACAGTGGACAATACATTTCAGATGTCTTACGACCCGTGGCTCTACCCTTCGTTCGATCCATGCGAAACCCTCTATTTCAGCAAGATAATGCACGACCGCATGTTGCAGGTGCTGTACGGGCGTTTCTGGATACAGAAAATGTTCGACTGCTGCGCTGGCCAGCACATTCTCCAGATCCCTCACCAACTGAAAACGTCTGGTCAATGGTGGCCGAGCAACTGGCTCGTCACAATACGCTAGTCACTACTCTCGATGAACTGTGATACCGTGTTGAAGCTGCATGGGCAGCTGTACCTGTGCACGCCACCCAAGCTCTGTTTGACTCAATGACAGGCGTATCAAGGCCGTTATTACGGCCAGAAGTGGTTGTTCTGGGTACTGATTTCTCAGGATCTATGCACCCAAATAGCGTGAAAATGTAATCACATGTCAGTTCTAGTATAATGTATTTGTCCAATGAATACCCGTTTATCATCTGCATTTCTTCTTGATGTAGCAATTTTAATGGCCGGTAGTGTAAGTCCTCCTGTGATCTAGGACGTTGTGTTACCGTGGTGTGTTGTGTTACGCTTTCCGTCCGAAGTCCTTGCCCGCCAGGAGCGGCGGCTGGAGTGTTACTTTCAGGGCGATGGCGTTCGCATTGCCACTCGAGTCTCGGAAGAACCTCCTCAGGTATTGTGTCTGTTGTCTGAGTACCATTTCACGTGCTTCCTTTGTTAGATGTAGCGGGCTGTTTCCTCTAACTCCATCTTCACACTTGTGTCCCTTCGGGTGTTCTTGATGTTGCCTCCGTTGAGCCTTCACACGATCGAGTGCCGGGTTCCAAGCTGAGCTCAGCTGGAAACCAGTGTCACGGTTAATGACATTCTCTACGACATTAGTCTCAATAGATTCCTTGACGACGCTGTCCCAGTATCCCGATGTTTGTGTTAAAATCTTGGTATCATTATCCTTCATAGAATGATTGACTTTTAAACAATTCTCTGCAATCGCTGACTTGGTTGCATGTCTCTGTCTGGTTTGCCTTTGGCGCCCTTTGCGCCTGATGTCAACGGTCCTCGCCTCGCCGATGTATGCCATACCACATTCACATGGTAATGGTAAATGCCCGGTTTCTGTAGACGAAGACCATCCTTCACACTCACTAGCAGAGCCTTACACTTGGTGGGTGAATGGTATGCGCTTTTGATGTTATGTTTGAAGAGAATTGTGCTGATTTTGGCAGATTTCGGCCCGACATGTGGCAAATATGCAACCTTTTGCGATTCTTTTTGTACTTCTTCAGGAACCTCTGGCGAGGAAACAGCGCACAGTGCCTATTGAACATCTCGAGAAGAGTATCCATTTTTAAAGAACACAGTTTGTAGATGTTCTGTCTCCGTCACGAAATTATCAGAACCTGACAGAGTTCGTGCAGGTGAACCAGAGGTCTGAGTACACCATTTTTCTGTGCCGGGTGGTGGCAACTGCTGGTCGGTGTAAGTAGGTTTCCGGTACACGTTGTGACCATCTGCCTTCCTCTTAAATAGCACATTTAGGAAAAGGGAGTAGTCCATCTTTCTCCAGTTCCATAGTGAATTTAATGTTAGGGTGGTGTGAGTTTAGGTGGTCCAAGAAAACATTGAACTTTTCCCCCCCGTGGGGCCATATGTAGGACGACGTACCTGAACAAGCATTTGGATTCATCTGGGACAGATGTAGGGCGGGCCCTCCTCTTTAAGTCTTCCCATAAGGAAATTGACCATCACCGGTAGGGGGGGGGGGGGGGGAGCTGTGCACTGACAACTCTTCAGTTTGCTCGTACAACTGACTCCCATATAGCAAGTACGTCGAGGTCAAAACGTGCCTGAATAAGTCCAGGAGAGCACCATAGAACTTTTCTCCAATCAGCTCAAATGAATCATTCGGTGGTACGCGGGTGAACAGAGAGATGACGTCAAAACTGTCCATCATGTCAGAGTCCGCGATCTGTAGCTGCCTGAGGCGTTGTAGGAAATCCTCTGAGTTGCGAATGTGATGGTGACACTTCGCCACACGTGGCGAGAGCATCTTCTTAAGATGTTGAGCAACGAGGTTGGTGGCTGCGCACATGTTGCTGACTATTGGACGTAGAGGGACCTCCTCCTTGTGCAACTTAGTCAGGCCATAAAATCTGGGTGGTATTGGTGCTTTAGCCCTTAGATGCTTAACGAAAATTTCTGGAAGGCCATTAGAAGAGCCCTGGACTTCTTATACACATTGTCTGAGGGGTCCCTTTCTACTGGCCCGCATGCCGGGTCATTCAGAAGTTGTCGCACCTTACTGCCGTAATCTGCCTTCTGTAAGACGACGGTAGCATTTCCTTATTTGCTGGTAAGCTTGTTGTCCTCACGATCCCTATGTGAGCGATACATAGTGGGTTGTAGAATACCCTATAACCATAGTTTAAAGCCGGTTCTTAAAACTTTGTCAGTAAGCTTTTTCGGAATAGTGTGCGTCTATCTTCAGGAATCTGCCAGTTCAGTTTCTTCAGCATCTCAGTGACACTCCCCCACGGATCAGACAAACCTGTGACCATTTATGGTGTCCTTCTCTGTATACGTTCAATATCCCTTGTTAGTCTTGTTAGGTATGGGTCCCACACATTTGAGCAATATTCTAGAATGCGTCGGACGAGTGATCTGTAAGAAATCTGCTTTTCAGACTGATTCCATTTCCCCAGCATTCTACCTATAAACCGAAATCTACCGCCTGCCTCACTCACATTGATACGATCATTCCATTTCATATCTCTACAAAGTGTTACACCCAGGTATTTGTATAAGTTGGCGGATTCCATCTGCGGCTCATTGGTATTGTACTCACAGGATACTACGTTCTTTCGTTTTGTGAAGTGCGCAATTTTACATTTCTGAACACTTAAAGCAAGTTGCCAATCTATGCATCACTTTGAATATTCTGTAAGGTACACGTCGTATGTTGCGGAGCAATGGGAATGGTTGGAAATGAGCTTCGTACGCCGTTATCGCAGTGTAGAAACTTTTATTGTTCCAGGGTGACTGGTTTCAACAGTCCCACGCTGTCATCATCTGATGATACGGCACACCTTACAACATTTGCCATGTTACATTACATAAAGTCAAAGCAAGACATGATTGAATACCTACGCCGCTCCTTTCAGACAGTACCGCGTTATACATAGCTACATCATCTGCAAAAAGTCTGAGGTTATTATTAATATTGTCCGCAAGGTCATTAACAGACAATGTGATTACCAAGGGTCTCAAATTATTTTCCTGGGGCACATCCGAAGTTATTTCTACATCTGACGATGAGCCTCTATCCAAGATAAACTGATGCGCCCTCCCTAACAAAAACTCGTCAGTGCAGTCAACGTGGTTCTGTACAAAGCGGCAGTTGTTGATTCTCAACCGTGCTACGGTAATTGCAGTTGTCCGTGTACAAGTGTTTCCATGTCAATAATGTCTTGTTGGATGTTGTTGTTGTTGTGGTCTTCAGTCCAGAGACTGGTTTGATGCAGCTCTCCATGCTACTCTATCCTGTGTAAGCTTCTTCATCTCCAAGTTCCTACTGCAACCTAGATCCTTCTGAATCTGTTTAGTGTATTCATCTCTTGGTCTCCCTCTACGATTTTTACCCTCTACGCTGCCCTCCAACACTAAATTGGTGATCCCTTGATGCCTCAGAATATGTGCAACCAACCGATCCCTTCTTCTAGTCAAGTTGTGCCACAAATTTCTCTTCTCCCTAATTCTATTCAATACCTCCTCCTTAGTTACGTGATCTACCCATCTAATCTTCAACATTCTCCTGTAGCATCACATTTCAAAAGCTTCTAATCTCTTCTTGTCTAAACTATTTATCATCCACGCTTCACTTCCATACATGGCTACACTCCATACAAATACTTTCAGAAAATTCTTCCTGACACTTGAATCTACACTCGATATTAACAAATTTCTCTTTTTCAGAAATGCTTTTCTTGCCATTGCCAGTATACATTTTATATCCTCTCTACTTCGACCATCATCAGTTATTTTTCTCCCCAAATAGCAACACTCATTTACTACTTTAAGCCTCTCTTTCCTAATCTAATCCCCGCAGCATCACCCGATTTAATTCGACTACATTCCATTATCCTCGTTTTGCTTTTGTTAATGTTCATCTTAGATCCTCCTTTCAAGACATTGTCCATTCCGTTCAGCTGCTCTTCCAGGTCCTTTGCTGTCTCTGACAGAATTACAATACCATCGGCGAACCTCAAAGTTTTTATTTCTTCTCCATGGCTTTTAATTCCTACTCTGAATTTTTCTTTTGTTTCCTTTATTGCTTGCTCAGTATACAGACTGAATAACATCTGGGATAGGCTACAAACCCGTCTCACTTCCTTCCCAACTACTGCTTCCCTTTCATGCCCCTTGACTCTCATAACTGCCATCTGGTTTCCGTACAAATAGTAAATAGCCTTTCGCTCCCTGTATATTACCCTTGCCACCTTCATAGTTTGAAAGAGAGTATTCCAGTCAACATTGTCAATAGCTTTCTCTAAGTCTACAAATGTTAGAAACGTAATTTGCCTTTCCTTAATCTATTTTCTAAGATAATTCATAGGGTCAGTATTGCCTCAAGTGTTCCAACATTTCTACCGAATCCAAACTGATCTTCCTCGACGTCTGCTTCTACCAGTTGTTCTATTCGTCTGTAAAGAATCCGTGTTAGTACTTTGCAGCCGTGGCTTATTAAACTGATAGTTCGGTAATTTTCACATCTGTCAACACCTGCTTTCTTTGGGATTGGAATTATTATATTCTTCCTGAAGTCTGAGGGTATTTTGCTTGTGTCATACATCTTGCTCACCAGATGGTAGAGTTTTGTCAGGGCTGGCTCTCCCAAGGCTATCAGTAGTTCTAATGGAATGTTGTCTACTCCCGGGGCCTTGTTTCGACTTACACCTTCCTGTGATCTGTCAAACTCTTCACGCAGTATCATATCTCCCATTTCATCTTCATCTACATCCTCGTCCATTTCCATAATATTGTCCACAGGAACCTCGCCCTTGTATAGACCCTCTATATACTTCTTCCACCTTTCTGCTTTCCCTTCTTTGCTTAGAACTGGGTTTCTATCTGAGCTCTTGATATTCATGCAAATGGTTCTCTTTTCTCCAAAGGTCCCTTTAATTTTCCTGTAGGTAGTATCTATCTTACCCCTAGTGATATACGCCTCTACATCCTTACATTTGGCCTCTAGCCATCCCTGCTTAGCCATTTTGCACTTCCTGTCGATATCATTTTTGAGACTTTTGTATTCCTCTTTACCTGCTTCATTTGCAGCATTTTTGTATTTTCTCCTTTCATCAATTAAATTCAATATCTTTTCTGTTACCCAAGGATTTATACTAGCCCTCTTCTTTTTACCTACTTGATCCTCTACTGCCTTCACTATTTCATCTCTCAAAGCTACCCATTCTTCTTCTACTATATTTCTTTCCCCTAGTCTTGTCAATCCTTACCTAATGCTCTCCCTGAAACTCTCTACAACCTCTGGTTCTGTCAGTTTATCCAGGTCCCATCATCTTAAATTCCCACCTTTTTGGTAGGTAATACTGGTGTTATTTGCAGGTAGTATTTTCCTTTAATTGTTTGAGAAGCTTACCGTTTATCGTTCCACCCATTTTGAATTCTCTTTCTGTAAATCGATAATAGACGCTTTGCTGGAATGTTTGTACAGTTTCCTATGCCTGAGATCGCCGCAGTTTTAGTAATACTGTCAGCAATCCCGTTGCCCAGGACTGTGTACGTGCAAATTAATTCAATGCATGGAGACGCTGCAGCCTTTAATTTTCAATTAGTTTATGTATGCTATTGTGTATAGGTTATCGGGTGGTTTTTATGCCCTCAATGAAAATATTTGAGAAGAGCGAACGTAGATTTAGAGTTCGAGAAGATGACAATGTTTTCCTCCGGTATCGCGTGATCGTGCGTAAGGACTTCCAAGATCGGCGTAAACTCTGCCGTCGTGATTGTAATGTTCTTTAGCAGCTCGTGCTTAAAACCTACTTGCACATGACAAATCCGGAAGGCTTAACGTAATATTCGTGAGCGTAGTATCCATACAGAGGAAGTTAAAAGTATTCAATACATTCCGACTAGTTGAATTTTGCAGGTAATTACGTCATGAAATGTTCATGTTAACCTCTTCAGATACTTTGTTCATACGAACTCGCAATTCAGGTGGCTTAAACACGGTATCTTTCAGATGGCCCTGTACCAAAATAATTGCAGGGTTGTTAAGTCGTGTGTGCATCGCGGCCACGTTAGCAACGTATGGACGTTGTCCTCATGAGAACCGATTCATTCGCTTTCCCAGTGCCACGTTCAAGAATCCGCAGACATCGGGATGGGTGCGGGGTGGACACCACCCTGTGGGCAGACAAGTTCCACAGTGTCAGTCTTTATACGGAAGCGCTAAAAAAACTTCTGTAGGCATGCGTTTTCAAATTCGGAGATACGTAAATAGGCAGAATACAGCATTGCGCCGGCAACGCCTGTATGGGATAACTGTCTGATGCAGTTGTTAAAGTGGTTGCTGCTGCTACAATGGCAGATTATCAAGATTTAAGTGAGTTTGAACGTGGTGTTACAGTCGGCGCACAAACGACGGGTCACAGAATTTCCGAGATGGCGATGGAATGGGGATTTTCCCGCACGAGTATTTCACGAGTGTACCGTGGATATCAGGAATCCGGTAAAACATCAAATCTTCGACATTGCTGCGGCTGGAAACAGAGCCTGCAAGAACGGGATCAGCGACTGAAGAGAATCATTCAACGTGACAGAAGTGCAATACTTCAGAAAATTGCTGCAGATTTCAATGCTGAGCCATCAACAAGTGTCAGCGTGCGTACCATTCAGCGGAACATCATCGATACGGGCTTTTCGAGCCGATGGCCCACATGTGTATCCTTGATGACTGAATGACACAAAGCTTTACCCCTCGCCTGGGCCAGTCAGTACCGACATTGGACTGTTGATGATTGGAAAGATGTGAAACTACCTCTTTAATTATTTTTTTTATTAAACACTGACCTATAGAATTTTCCCTGACAAAGACAACTCATACTTAACCTATTCATGTATTACTGACAGTATATAAGCCCAACGCAATCTGACTGATATACATCGACAACATGACTTCCAATAAGTAACACAAAAGAATGGCCCTGACTTGCAAGAAATCCTAACAAGAATTTTCTTCTTCTTCTTCTCCTCCTTTTGCTACTGCCTTTGTCCCACATCGTGCACACGGCTGGCAGGGTTAAGTAAGGATTTGGCATGGTTAATTTTCAGCGGTGGCCAGATGTCCTCCCTGCCGCCACCCCATACCCCCCGCCCCCCTGGACGAAATCAATGTACCCCAGCTGTCTGCATCTAGTGTAAATCATGAAATAGTGTGAATGTGTTTCAGAAGTCTGCGAGTCGTATAACAGAGGAGGGACGTGGGGACCATTCTGGTATTCACCTAGTGGGATGTGGAAAACCGCCTAAAAATCACTTCCAGGCTGGGCGGCACACTGAACCTCGTCGTTAATCCTGCAGGCGGATCCGATCCGGGGCCGGCGCGTCTGAGTCCAGGAAGCAGCGCATTAGCGCTCTCGGCTAACCTGGCTGGTCAAATCCTAACAAGAATACATATCCGAAAAATATGAAATTAAAGAAATATGAAACTACCTCCAACTTTGTTAATTGCCTAAACTCATTCCAATCACCAATCCCAACAGTGCAAACCCCATTCTTTTTCATAAGTCCTTTACTTCACAGAAAATCTTCATAAAACGAACTACAGCAATTACAGCAAGTAGCAACTACAGCCAGGTAAATAAAAAGCTTCTAACTACTATAGACTCTAACTACTAGGAGGCATGTGGTTAGCAAAAGAAAGATCCATTTAGAAAATTTTACCTTATTCATGGGACATCCAGTTCCAAAAATTATGTAGTTGTCACTAACGTCACTGCTCAAACATTATCAACCAAACATCCTAAATCATACATTTCCTTGCGTATTTGCTTATAATCACATCATTTCATCACACTTTGCAATGCATGTCCTACCACCACAGAGTCTCCACTAAAAATATCATGCCCATACACTTCCCTATCCACTCGCTAACTGCTAGTCCGTCCAACCACAGGACCTCTTACCGAGGGCACAGAGCGTTGTCAGCGATATTAACAAAATTTATAGCGCTGCCAACATACAGACATGCTGCTTACACATGTTGCCTAGTTGGGCGAGTCTCGTTCCAAATTTGACCTAGCAGATGGACGTATACGCGTGTGGAGACAACCTCATGAATCCATGGACCCTGCATGTCAGCAGGGGGCTGTTCAAGCTGGTGGATGCTCTGTTACGGTGTGTGGAGTGTGTAGTTGGAGTGATACGGGGTCCCTGATACATCTTGATACGTCTCAGACAGGTAACACGTGCGTAAGCATCAACTCTGATCACCTGCATCCATTCATGTCCATTGTGCTTTCCGACGGGCTTCGGCAATTCCAGCAGGAAAACGCGACGCCCCACACGTCCAAGATTGTTACAGAGTGGCTACAGGAATAAATGGTTCAAATGGCTCTGAGCACTATGGGACTCAACATCTCAGGTCACCAGTCCCCTAGAACTTAGAACTACAGTACTTAAACCTAACTAAGCTAAGGACTTCACACACATCCATGACCGAGGAAGGATTCGAACCTGCAAGCGTAGCGGTCGCGCGGTTTCAGACTGAAGCGCCTAGAACCGCTCGGCCACCAGATGGCTACAGGAACACTTTTCTGAGTTTCAGCACTTCCGCTGGCCACCGAACTCGCCAGACATGACCATTATTAAGCATATCTGGGATGCCTTGCAACCTGCTCTTTAGAAGAGATCTCCACCTCCTCGTACTCTTAATGGTTTACAGACAACCCTACACGAATCATGGTGTCAGTTCCCTCCAGCGCTACTTCAGACATTAGTCGAGTTCATGCCACGTCGTGTTGGGTCACTTCTGCGTGCTCTCTGGGGCCCTACACTATATTAGGCAGGTACACCAGTTTCTTTCGCTCTCCAGTGTAGTTGCGGCTCGAGTCAGTTTCACAGCATGTCTCGATAGCCGTGTCCTGCAATCTTCTGTTCCTCGAAGAATACGGTTCCGAAAATTTTAATCGCAATACCCTTGCTAAAGTCACAAAGTGCTGCATGATAATATGGAGATTTTATGCGTCACAGGTTCGAACACTGTCTCTATTCACTGTAGCTTTCCCAAAAAAATGTTGCTTCATTATGAAAGAGAAGGGATGTTAAGAGAACCAGTCTTGTTATTGTCAACAGAGTCTTCAGTTCTTGAGACAGGATGAATGGCGTACCATCTACTACATTAAGTTTCTGTCGACGGGAATACGGATTAGCAAGAAAGGAGATACCTGGTCTGTTGAGTATTGCGGTTTGTAGAATTTGGGCGAAGTGCAGCGAAAAAAGTGTCTATAGAACTTTGTGAGATATGTAGAAAATAATGGTAAACAACGAAATCAAGGGCTTCCAAGAACAGGAGAATTATAAGTGGTTATATATTCCAGTCACAGCTGCGGG
This sequence comes from Schistocerca americana, assembly GCF_021461395.2. NCBI lineage: Eukaryota > Metazoa > Arthropoda > Insecta > Orthoptera > Acrididae > Schistocerca > Schistocerca americana. The sequence continues at coordinate 248,604,452 of NC_060126.1, read as the reverse complement.
AACGTAAGTGATTATTGCAGATTTCGGCCATTGCAGGTCATCTGCGGATCTAGATTTCTTGGTTACATTGTGACACTTCTCATTCGTCATCGTGAGTAGATGCCCAACATTATGCTGAATTTGAAGTCGAATTGGTGGAATTAGATCAGGTCGGTACAGATTATACGAAAGTGTGCTAGATATGGCCGAGGAACGTAAACCGGAACCTTCTAAATGAGATCAGCCTTTTTAGTAAAAAATCTGATGAGTTTCTAAATGTAGGTAACTAGTATGCGAGTAGAAAATTTTAACAATTCTTCTGTGTACAAAAATAGATCATAGGGTGCCTATCAAGGCGTATAGATAGTCATATTTCCTCTGCTCGCTAATGCAATAGAACGCAAAATGGCCGGTATGTGTTTGCTATCTATGTGTTCCATGTACCACATCCTCGATAAATCGTATGATGCGGAACCTTTCGACTGAACAAACATGGAACATATATTTTACAAAAAATGAAGAAAAACTCATTATGTATATGGCTACATGCTGGCCATTTATAAGTTCTTCGATATAAATGATTAATTAGTTCTACTCAGAAATTCCTCTGTGGCACAGAAGTAGTTGCTAAGGAAAAACATGTTCAGTTAACATATGAAAACACTCCAGCTGTGTATCAGGCACTTCATTTCAATAGGTAGATTGTCAAGGAGTTTTATAGCTGCATATTTCAATCCTTTCTGTGTCAAACTTAGATTAATTATTAAAGGTTAAGAGTAACTCTGTTACTCCCAAATAAAAGTGGATTATTGATAACAAATTTCGTAAATGAATGTGTGTACTGTAAGTCTGTGATTTATATTACTAGCTGCTTAAAGCGATGCCTGCGAGCTGTATGTGTGTGAACCTTAGATATAATTTTCTTTTGTGAATGAAGAGTTACAGCAGAGTACTTTCATCCCTAAATTTATGCCAAATATAGATGAGTTTAAGCTTTTATGCAGTTCTGCTACATATTTTCTTCATCAATGAGCGCATCTATGAAGAATAAGCTTCCTACTTTGTTTGTTGTTTATTATTATTATACTAGGTTAACAGGAGGATGCTTGTTTTTCACAGCACGAAACAGGATGAGCTATGTTTATTCAACATTTAAAGCCGGCCTATTTGTGCAAAACCAATCAGTAACTTTACCAAAAACATCATTTACTGTTTTCTCTCACGACGCTTCTTTGCTCATTTTGATGCTTAGCAGCTTAATATTTTCGTTCCATTGACGTCAAATACCATGCTAAAGCAAAGGTTACATATAACCATTCGAATGTTTCCAGGCAAAAGAATACAGTTGTCTGAATCGTTTGATGTAACTGTTTTATGTATAGTGATAAAAGTAGTCTGGTAATTGTTTTAATGTAAATGTACGAGACGCTACAACCCCAGGAGGCGTGGAACGCCAGTTTCGTATTCGTCTTAAGGAGGGCGACAGAATGCAGAGTGTGACGTCAGTGGCGTGCACTTGGAGGAGGGAGAGACATGCATTCAGGGCGTGACCCGAAGGCGGACACGTGGAAGACCTGTAAGAACTTCGAGAAAGTTCTAGATCATTCTAACTAGGTGCCCTTCCGGACTATAGAAGTTGAAAAGACGCAGTATTTTTGCGAAGACACTCCCGAACCAAGTAAGTGGAGTCGTCTTCCAACAGTTAAAAACTTACTTAAAACTTGTGAGACTCTCTTTTGAAAATCTGACACCTGAAAAAGGTGTTAGAAACTTCTGAAGAGGCATCAGACTCGATAACGAGTCACTGCACGTGCATGGCCCAGGTGTGACCTGGAGAGGGAAGGAACACCCTCAGGGAGAGAATGGCTGTGGCCTGTGGGTGAACACGGACGTCTCAGATGCTCACCAAGGAACAGCACAGATTACGCAGCATTCGTTTAGAGTGCGCGTCCTGTGAATTCCGCAGTAAAAGATCAAATGACAGTTAGCTTTCAAATTCAGATCTTGTGCTCAGTTTTGTTTTTCTCTTTCGTAGTTTCTACAGCTGGTGACCCAGATGTCGAGGAGGGATAGTGCACTCAGTACATGTGAAATATTTTTCTTATGCTGCTCAGGTGTGCAGCGCAAAACACAGTGGTGGGTGCAAGGACGTAGCCAGGATTTTGTCAAAGGGGGGGGGGGGGGGGCGGGGGGGCATGCGATGCGATTTGTTAAAGAGGAAATTAAAAAGCCTCACGTTTTTAATTTATTCAGAAAATTTCAATAAAGAACGATAAACTATTTTATTCTACACTAATATCGGATTTTTCACTGATGTGCCAAAGAAACTGGTATAGCCATGCGTATTCAAATACAGAGAGAGATATGTAAACAGGCAGAATACGGCGCTGCGGTCGGTAAGTGGTACAAAATGGTTCACATGGCTCTACGCACTATGGGACTTAGCATCTGAGGTCATCAGTCCTCTAGAATTGGAACTACTTAAACCTAACTAACCGAAGGACATCACGCACATCCATGCCCGAGGCAGGATTCGAACCTGTTACTGTAGCAGCAGTGCGGTTCCGGACTGAAGCGCCGAGAACCGCTCGGCCACAGCGGCCGGCGCGGTCGGCAAAGCATATGTATAAGGCAAATGTCTGGCGCAGTTGTTAGATCGGTTACTGCTACTACAGTGGTAGGTTGTCAAGATTTAAATGATTTTGAACGTGGCGTTACCGTAGGCGCACGAGCGATTGAAGACAGTATCTCCGAGGAATGGATGAAGTGGGGATTTTTCCGTACGAACATTTCACGACTGTACCGCAAATGTCAGGAATCCGCTAAAACATCAAATCTCCGAAATGTCTGCGGCCGGAAAAAGATCCAGCAAGAACGGGACCAACGACGACTGAAGAGAATCGTTGAACGTGACAGAAGTGCAATCCTTCGGCAAACTGCTGCAGATTTCAATGCTGGGCCATCAACAAGTGTCAGCATGCGAACCATTCAAAGAAACATCACCGATATGGGCTTTAGGGGCTGAAGGTCGAAACGGGTACCCTTGATGACAGCACGACACAAAGCTTTACGCCTCGCCTGGGCCCGCCATCACTGACATCGGACTATTGATGATTGGAAACATGTTGCCTGGCCAGATTGTATCGAGCGGATGGATGTGTACGGGTATGGAGACAACCTCATGAATCCATGGACCCTGCATGTCAGCAGGGGATTGTTCAAGCTGGTGGAGGCTCGGTAATGGTGTGGGATGATAATGATGTTTGATTTGTGGGGCGCAACTGCACGGTCATTAGCACCCGTACAAATCCCAATTTCTTACGCAGTCGAAGTTTTACACAATCCAGTCTAGCCACTGTCACGAATGATGATAATGAAATGATGATGACAACACAGACACCCAGTCCCCGGTGTAACTGTGTTGGGTGTTTGCAGTTAGAGTGATACGGAATCCCTGATACATCTAGATACGACTCTGACAGGTGACACGTACATAAGCGTCCTGTCTGATTGCCTGCACCGATTCGTGTCCATTGTGCATTCCGATGGTCATGGGCAATTCCAGCAGGTCGATGCGACACCCCACACGTCCGGAATTGCGAAAGTGTGGCTGCAGGAACACTATTCTGAACTTAAACACTTCCACTGGCCACCAAACTCCCCAGACATTAACATTATTGAGCATTTCTGGGGTGTCTTGCAACGTGCTGTTCAGAGGACATCTCCACTCCCTTGTACTATTACGGATTTATGGACAGCCCTGAAGAATTCATTGTGTCAAATCCCTCCAGCACTCCAGAACTTTCCCCAGCACTGCTCCATTAGTCGCGCCCCTTGTGCGTGTACGCGGGGCCCCTACACGATATTAAACAGAGGTACCAGATTCTTCGCTCTTCAGTGTATAATATCTTTACTTATGAGTGCTCATTTTTCGCTCTTCTTCTTTGAGTGTAGAGTTGGGCTAAGGAAGTTATGAGGAGAGGACGCGCGCGAATTTGTCGGAACATTGTGATTATTACCGACAAGGCTCTTGGAATAAAGAGATCCTTGTTCAGCAAAGGAACTAAAACAATTTTTGGTGGTGAAAATTCGAAAGATCTATAGTTATTCAACCTTACATTTTCCCAAATTTCCTCATTTAAGTATGCATCTAACACTTCTCGCAGAGCATGGAATATCATTTTCTGCATTAAAGAATGTCCCGGCAGACACATGCATGAGCCTAAGTGAGGAGAATTTGGATTTTTACTTATCATATGGCTTATAGTGCTTGGAATATCTAAAGAGATGGTCATCTCGCCTCTCAAGCAACTCTTCTCGTTTAGGCAGATCGGTGCGTCTTTAAGGGAATTGGGATCGATCAGGAAAGATAGGTATTTTGAAGGATGTGGCTATCGCCTATAATATGCGACCAACCCCAGCATTTGACTCAAGGTTGCTGGCGGATGGCATCAAACCACCTCGCCTCCAGAATGTAGGGATGCTAGCTTAGCCACTCAATACATAGAGCTACCCCATGTCGGCGGAGTTGTTGTTGTATACCCTTCTAAAATCAAATAGAATGCACCACAAAAAAGACTAGGTTCTGAAAGTGCTTGTTTTTCCTTTAATTCTGCATGTTAAGTCATTTGATAATGCATGAACGCAGGCATATTTTAAGATTTGATTGTGCATGGAATTGCTAGCTTCAGTTGTTATAGTATTTCAAGAACGTAAATACACTGGAGGCCAAAATTAAAGCAATAAACGGAAATACTGCGAGGTTGCATTTATTGTGCCACAAAACACTATTAGCAAGTGATAGTAAAGAAGGAACAATGTGTAGAAATAGAACGTAAACAACTGCAACAAGCATAACGGCAGACAAAAATGTTCTTTGTTTTTTCCAACTTAAAGGGTTTGGGCATACGTGCCGACAACTGGTTAGAGTGCACAGTATGAGTTGTGGCCACATGTGGCAGCAATACAGGCCTGACAACGATGGGGCATGCTGTGAATGATGTCATTAATTTCATGTTGAGGCAATAAGGCCCATTATTTTTGCACAGCTGCTCGCAATTCGTGGAGAGTGGTTGGTGGATGGTGATGTGATGAAACCCATCTCCCTTGTGCATGCACGACATGCTCTATGGAATTCAAATCGGGAGAGCGAGCAGGCCAAGCCACGCGTGGAAGGTCTCTGTTTCCAAGAAAACAGCAACCATCCATACCTTATGAGCTCGAGAATTATCGTCAGTGAATACGAAGTCTGAGCTCACAACAATGGTACATGAGATCCCAGGAGCTCGTCACGATCACCTGACATCAGTTAAACCTTGCTGATTCACCCGCACAATTTCATGAACAGGTGTTAGAGTGGTCAACATAATCGCTGCCCACACCCTTAGAAATCCTCATTGATATCGGTCTCTTTCCACGACGTCGTGCAAGACAGACAATATATAAGACCATTGAAGACGTGGAAATGACAACTTCAGCTGCAGACGTCGTGTAAGACATATAATATATAAAACAATTGATCATGTGGAAATGACAACATCAGCTGCAGACAAGTAGAAGAATACTATTATCATTAATAAAAACTACACATTGATCTTGCCAAAAGCCGAGAAGCGATCTTATTCTTTTGTAGCACCACACCTCACTTAGTATCCTGGTCCCCTGGCCCCCCTCTGTCAATATATATGTCACCCTCACCCTTCTTCCTTTATACACGTAATAGACCTAAAATATCTGTAAATGAAACTGTATTTATTTGGTGTAAGGTGGTGGTGGTGGTTAGTGTTTAACGTCCCGTCGACAACGAGGTCATTAGAGACGGAGCGCAAGCTCGGGTTAGGGAAGGATTGGGAAGGAAATCGGCCGTGCCCTTTCAAAGGAACCATCCCGGCATTTGCCTGAAACGATTTAGGGAAATCACGGAAAACCTAAATCAGGATGGCCGGAGACGGGATTGAACCGTCGTCCTCCCGAATGCGAGTCCAGTGTGCTAACTTGGTGTAAGGGAAAACGTGTATGTGAATATCTTAAATTTGTTGGTCATTGTACATTGTATTTTCATAAATAAATTGATCTGTAGCGTAGCCCTGAATCGTGATCCACGTGGCCTCCAGATGCGAATACGTCGAGAATCACTTAAAAAATGGTTCTAATGGCTCTGAGCACTACGGGACTTAACATCTGAGGTCATCAGACTCCTAGAACATAGAACTGCTTAAACCTAACTAACCTAAGGACATCACACACATCCACGCCCGAGGCAGGATTCGAACCTGCGACCGTAGCGGTCGCGCGGTTCCAGACTGAAACGCCTAGAGCCGCTCGGCCACAGAGGCCGGCCGAGAATGACTCTCCAGACCAAACCGGGCCTCATCAGTAAAAATATTATTGGCCATCTGTTCAACCGTCCATGCGGCGTATTGACGACTCCACTGTAGACGTTCCCTTCTGTGAAGACGCATCAGAGGTGAATATACAGCAGGTCTCTATCAGTAAAGGCCACTCTGCCGAAGCCTTCTGTATACCGTTTGCCTCGACGCATCACGTCCATTGGGTGCTGCGAGGTCAGATCGCAGTTGCAGAGCAGTACTAAGGCGGTACCGTCGTACCGATACAGCGAAATAGCGGTCCTCTCTTTCTGACGTAACACGTGGTCAGCCCTGTCCTGGTGTTTGGGATACAGTTTCGGTCTCTATAAACTGTCGCAGCATCCAAGAAAGTACAGAACGATTCAGATTAAGCCATCGGGCCACATGAGTTTGCGACTGTCTTGCTTCCATTCTCCTCGTGCTCCTCCAGCGCAGAGAGTTTGCTAGGCGTCTTCTCTGTGCCATGCTGCACCGTCGGTGTCAGTGCACACAGCGATTGCGTTTGTAGTACTACCCGGCAAACACTACCCCGTTTGACAGGTGCGCTGAGGTCGTTGCTGGCGGGCTTGGCCGTTGACCGGAATGCCATCTTCCGTTCAGAACACGATCCTACGGCCATCTGTTGACAGTTTGTATGATCATATCGTGAATCAGACACGGGATGGGAAAACAGCGGTTTTTTGCTTTAATTTTGGACACTAGAGTAGATTTTGGACGAAAGAGGGAGGGCGCGCAGGGCGCAGACGGCTCTGACAAATTCAAGTAGCTCGCTGAAAAAATCTTTTAGAAACGAACAAACTATAGAATGTGCTGTCATCAAATTCCCCTTCCGCTCCAAAAACCCCTCCCCATCCTTCCGTATCGGAATCGGTTTTCATAACTGAGTACCACCCGGGTAATCAGATTGGGCGATATTTTATTTTGAGCAATTTTTTTAAAAGAAAAGCAACGATCATCGTTTGGGCGATAGTTTTGCGATCAACGCGATTTTTGGGTCACACAGACAAATTCAAGTGTACTTCTATGCGCTGGTTTTAATTTAATGTTATTTGTAATGATATTAACCGCTCTGATATCTTGTGGAATACTGCTACAGCAAAGTCCTGCCAGCCTCCAAATGACGTCTCTAGTGTTAACGTTAAACTGCTATACTTAGGTAAGCTATTATAGTAGCGCGCAAATATTTTTAATTTACAACAACGCTAGCGAACGAATCGAAATCTGTTTACCTCTTTTATCTTGTTACAAACTTACCCATAATTAGAAACTATACAACAGCACACAGCGCGGAAACAATAAACAGTAGCACTTACATTAAATTCAACAGCAAATAAGAAAGGCCTTTGCATTGGCTCTAATTTCTCTAATTGTCTCGTCTTGGTCAATACGCGAGATGTGTGTAGAGGAAGTAATATGTTGTCAGACTCTTCCCGCAAAGCGCTGTCTCGAAATATCAGTATACATACCTCTCCGTTACGCACAATGCCACTATTACAGTCTCTGTGACGCTCTCGTGTCGACTGAACGATCGCGTGACGAAACTCGCCGCTCTTCGTTGGATCTTCTCTCTCTCTCTCTCTCTTACATCAGTCCTATCTGGTAGGGATCCCATATAGATGAACAATATTCAAGAATGGGACAATCAAGCGCCTTGTAAGTCACTCCCTTCATGGACAAGATACATTTCCTTAAGATTCTTCCAGTGAATCCGAGTCTGGCATCTGCTTTTCTCAATATTTATTTTATGTTGTCATTCCACTTAAGGTCGCTCTGAATAGTTACTCCTAGATATTTTACGGTAGATACTACGTCAAGCGGTTCGTCATCAATAATGTAGCAGTACAGTAGTGGATTTCCTTCTCTATGTATGTGCAGTATGATACATTTATTTACGTTCAGGATCACCTATCAGAGACTGCACCATTTATCAGTCCTCTGCAGGTCATTCTGCAAACCGATATTGTCTTCTGGCGCATCTACTTTGTTATATGCAGACAACGGCATCATATGCGTACTGTCTTAAGGAGCATCCGACGCTTTCTACAGGATCATTTATACACGATGTAAACAACAACGTTCCTATCACACTTCCTTGGGGCACTCCTGAAATTACCTGTAGATGTATCGATTTGTTTTCTAGGCGCTTCAGTCTGGAACCGAGCGACCGCTACGGACGCAGGTTCGAATCCCGCCTCGGGCATGGATGTGTGTGATGTCCTTAGGTTAGTTAGGTCTAAGTAGTTCTAAGTTCTAGGTGACTGATGACCTCAGGTGTTAAGTCCCATAGTGCTCAGAGCCATTTGAACTATTTTTTATCAATTTGTTCCGTTACGAGCGGCGTGTTGAGCTCTGTAAATAAGGGAGCCTGAATTCGTCGCAAATCTGGTCCGATACTCGATAAGCTTTTCTACGACAGTACGAGACGGTGTCAAATGCCTTCCTCAAGTTTTCTGCAACGTTATAGAACTCATGGAGGAACAGATCGAGCTGAGTTTAGCAAGATCTCTGTTTGCGAAATCTGTGTTGATTTTTGCAGAGGGAATTTCATGTTAAATACGCACGGAGGACATATTGTGAATTTATGTTTTTTCGCAATGGCTCTTTGGGTTATTGTGCCGGGCACAGAGTACATCACTGTGTTATTACAACACATCAGGCAAGACATTTAGACGCCACCGCGTCTCCACAGTAAATAATTGTCAGCAACAACATTAGGTTATGTTCTTGTTTTTAGACTTAACAGTACCCTTACCTGGTATAAATTCGTTTCAGCGTTTGCATGTAAGGCAACTGTTCGAAGCAGAGAGAGAGGTTGTCTGGGAGCGTTCCTGTAATAAGGTAGATTTACAGGATGTCGAACTGCGAAACGGTGGCCATCAGCTTAAAGTGAAGTAAGCAGAGTCACTACGCAAGTTCGTTCCTGCTGCTAACCTGAGGCACCAACAGGGCGAACAGGTACGCAAAAAGCTAGCAATCACAACACGACAATGTCACAACACAGCTCTCTGCTACGTTTCAGACTCACAACAACGCTTGTAACATCTGGTAGTACTGATTCTGTCTCCTTTATACAAATAAAATGGTGCGTTACAAACATAAAGCAAGAAAAGTAGTGGCCCAATGATTTAGTACTGTGCAACTGCCACTGTGATTTCTCCTTACGCACATGATGTGGTGTTTCTGATTGTATACTTCTAACAGCCTAACGTTTCTTAAATAAGCTCTACGTATTCTACAAAAATTTCTCTAATAGGATTTTGTAATTGACACGATGAAATGCTTTCGATAAGTCACAGAAGATCCCAATGAAATTTTATCATTTAAAGATTTTATTATGTTCTCAGTAAATGTATAAATAATTGTGCCAGTTTAGTGGTCCTTTCAAAATCCAAACTGTATTGGCTAAGAATCCCATTATTACACAAACCTGGAGCACATTATATTCTAGAAGGTTTTAAAAAAAGATGTAAGGAGTGAAACTGGGCGGTAGTTATTGACGTATGTGGTGTCACCCTTCTTACAAAAAGGCATAACAATGAATAGTCTAGGAAAACACCCTGAATTAGTCATGCATTAGGCAATCATCTTTTACTTTTTAGAGTCATGATGATCTCCCTTGTTTCAAATGGAAACGTGGGATTAATTTTTGTTTCACTAAATGTCTTATGTGTCGCTATTTCGATGTACTGTTTTACTTTCTCTTCTGAACTATTTGCACCAGTTTATTTATCTCGTATAAAATGTAAAAATTAAAAATATTTGCTACAGATAAACTTTTTTTACAATGATCCATTCCTCTTTAAGGGGAGGCTTACTACCTTTTGGTTAAAAAAATTGACTTTTTTAAATTGCATTTTTGTATCCATAAAAGTCTTTAGAATCCACCCATGAAACATTTTTTCCGAATACGGAACGGAAATGTTTGTTATTCGTGTTGATGAAAAAATGCACCTTCCTGGTTCAAATGGTTCAAATGGCTCTGAGCACTATGGGACTTAACTTCTGAGGTCATCAGTCCCCTAGAACTTGGAACTACTTAAACCTAACTAACCTAAAGACATCACACACATCCATGCCCGAGGCAGGATTCGAACCTGCGACCGTAGCGGTCTCGCGGTTCCAGACTGTAGCGCCTAGAACCGCTCGGCCACTCCGGCCGGCGCACCTTCCTGAAATCGGTCTTTTTCACGCACCAGTTTCTTTCTTTTGGAGGACAAGTTATTGTACCGATGCTTCGGAGGATGCACACAAAATTCAAATGAAAGTTTGAACGCGTGTGTTTGGAAGTTAGCCCCCAAGAATTTGCATTCTGGTGCGAAGACTGTAGAGATTGCGACTTTCCTGGCAGTGAGCAGCTTCAACGAAGGGAATTCAGCAATTCTGAAGACCATGACAACGATGAACGTCACCCTGGGACTCCATTCGACGCAGTTCGCCAAGCATTCGGACGACCACGACGTTCAAGCTTCCGAAAACCGATTGTCACCGGCCGTACGAGCGGTTCTGGAGCAGCCCAGGATGGCCCAGATCGAGCAGAACGCCCTATACGAGTAAGAGGAAGGACTAGTTTATGGACCCGGAGTAGCAGATTTAACGTATTGCATTTATATGTAGTGAAAACTTCAAACACGTTTTTCTCGAAATGACTTTTTTTTCTCGCGTGGTATGGTATCTTCAAATCTACTGAACCGGTTGGCATGATATTTTGTTTCCAACGAAGCTAACTAAATTGTCTAGGAGTTGTACCACTTTTATTCCAATCGATCAACTATAAATATTTTTACTTGGCCGTCGAAGTCGAAAAATCGACGAAAAAACCCTATTTTTTCAAATGGCCGTCATTTTGTTTCCTATGTTCCAAATAACTTAAGCGAGGTACAACTCCTAAAGAATCTTATATACTTCGCTAACGTCAACTCAATTTTGATTTCAGACGAGCCGGCTGACCTGTGACATACCGCACGTGGAGGACTACATGAAATTTTGTTTCGTTCCGACGGGACTTCTGCCTTTGCTCTTTGACATTTCCGGGCGAAAAAGTTCCAGTTTGAATAGGAAATATCAATAAACATTTTGAACAAATTTGACATTGATTTCTATAACACATCCATAGAAAAAAAATCGCAAAGAATATGCTTTTTTCGGGCCAAAGATAGTAAACCTCCCCTTAACGGTAATTATGTTCTCTTCTGTGGCTTCATACTTTATTTACATGAATATGAACCTAATTTGTAACCACTTACAGTAAGATTTTGTATCTCTGTTATTATATGGTGTTCAGACAAACAAATGACATCCATTTCCAACTACTGAAACCTTGTAAGCAATTTACCAAGTCATTATATAACATTTTACTTTCTAATATTCTGATAAAATAAGCTGACTTCACCTCTCTCTCTATTCTGATAGGATGAACTGGGAATATTTGTCAATTTAATTTCCTTTAATACTTGATCTAATACTGGCGTCTCACGTGACCCCATTAAGAACAGGCGCTTTATGTGCTGGTGCGCCGCCTTAGTTTTCTGTCAATAGATCCGCTAACTTGTCCTTACTCCTACTTATCAGATGTAGACATGAGACTTATATCCTGATCTACCTATAGCAACTACTGGAACAGCACCCACATGAGATTTAGCATGTCTCACGGAGCCCCTCGGATCCACGTACGCTCGCTTGACTGCAGATCAAACCCAAGGCTGGTCGTGGCGCCACAGCACCTCCTCAAAACACACAGTTGTGGGCTCAGTAGCTACTTCTAAGATTTTTACGTTTTTGTCCAGCCCTAGTATCGTACTTCTTATTTCTAGTCAGGATCCCCCAAATATTGATACCTGATGTTCTCTGCTTAAACCCCTGCACTTCATCTTAAGCCTTCTCTTAATAGGCTTATACTAGAAATGGTTTCAAATAACTTGTGACTGGCACCATGATCGTATTTTCCTGTAGCTCCTGGCGCCAACTCCTCTCAGGGCAGCTATCAAGCAGCAGAACTCTTCCTTTCCTGTTGTGTTTTTCACCCGATTATAAATTTCCTAGTATATTTTTGCTGCGCGCTGTGAGTTAACGGCCGGCCGGAGTGGTTGTGCCCGCGCAGGTTCGAATCCTGCCTGGGGCATGGATGTGTGTGATGTCCTTAGGTTAGTTAGGTTTAATTAGTTCTAAGTTCTAGGCGACTAATGACCTCAGAAGTTAAGTCGCATGGTGCTCAGAGCCATTTGTGAGTTAAAGAGCATTTCACTCTCATTTAAGTATATGGGCGAAAGAGTCAGCCTACAGGAATTGTGAAACGAACTCTGTCGTCCAGGACCGCGTGCCACAAAAGGCTCAGATTCACCGCGAGATGGGGAAACTCACAGGCGTCTGTTGTATATTGAGGCCTAAGCGCAGTAATTTGCGAGTGAGACAGACGAGAACCTACGCCATAGGGAAAGCCAACAGAAGCCGTCTGTGGCCTAGGAAATGTAGCAGCGTGAAATGTGGCGGACCTGCGATCGGCCATAAATCGGCCATGAAAACTATTTAATTCTGTAGTAGTGCACCAAATCAAGCCACAGTAATTTTAATCTGCCATCCTCCATAAATTTTCCATACCGAGTGAGGTGGCGCAGTGGCTAGCACACTGGACTCGCATTCGGGAGGACGACGATTCAATCCCGCGTCCGGCCATCCTGATTTAGGTTTTCCGTGATTTCCCTAAATCGCTCCAGGCAAATGCCGGGGTGGTTCCTTTGAAAGGGCACGGCTGACTTCCTTCCCCGTCCTTCCCTAATCCGATGAGACCGATGACCTCGCTGTCTGGTCTCCTTCCCCAAACAACCCAACCCCAAACCCAGCCCCATAAATTTTCATGGTGATTCCAATATAACTTGAATATTGATCAAATCTGTTATAGTTATGAGGAGGTATTGAATAGAATTGGAGAGAAGAGAAATTTGTGGCGCATCTTGACTAGAAGAAGGGATCGGTTGGTAGGGCATATTCTGAGGCATCAAGGGATCACCAGGTTAAGTATTGGAGGACAGCGTGGAGGGTAAAAATCGTAGAGGGAGACCAAGAGATGAATACACTAAACGGATTCAGAAGGGTGTAGGTTTCAGTAAGTACTGGGAGATGGAGAAGCTTGCACAGGATAGAGTAGGGTGGAGAGCTGCATCAAACCAGTCTCTGGACTGAAGACCACAACAACAACTATTATAGTTTAGGATTTACTGTTAAAGTGAAATTAACAAGTTTTGTAACAAAGACCTGGATGCTAAAATCTGAACGCTTTAGTCGATCTTGACCGACATTCCGTATAGAAGCGAATCATTAAAATGACAGATGTTGTAAATATCAGCTCTGTAGCTTTATTTATTTAAAAGGTACAGTAAATTTAAATTATCAGTATTTACAGTTAAGCATCAGATCATGATTTCCTCCACATAAAACACATGACAGCATGACACCTTATTGAATCATTAGGTAATAGAGTATTTGTTGTAAAGTTTAGTGCATAATAGTTACTTCTGTTCTTTATTTATTTATCAGAAACCACATTGGTGCAATGCTACTGGCAGTGACATTCAAAGCTAAGAAGAAAATTGTATTGGTTTCATGTAAAATAATTTAACGTTTATTATGTAATGGATGTTATTGTTACTTTATTTAGAACGTGAAAGTGGTCAAGCTTTGATTATTTAAATATGCTAAAATGTAAAATAATGCCGCATAAGATGTAGCCAATCAGATGGACGGTTTCAGGAAAGGGAACTGCCCTAGTCAGTTAAGTGACGATGTTCGGCGCGCGAGAAAACGCTGCCGAAGAAAGGCAGAGAGGGACAGTTCTGCTGGAGACACCAAAAGATACAGTTCGGATTGAGAAGCGAAAGCGGACAGTTCTGGGCTAGACACGAAAGGGACAGTTCGGATTGAGACGCGAAAGCGGATGGTCGGTCTCTAGGCAACTAGGAAGTGAAACGACTTAGGAAATTTCGCGTTGTGTGGTATCGCGGGATTTAGTCTCTGAGCGGTGAGCAGCCGCGCGCCTGGAATACACTTTAACTCTTCGTGTAAATATTGAGGTGGAGTATTGTGTTTCGCGATGAGATTGTGAATGATCGAACTGTGTCAAATGGATATGCGCTCGAGTGTAACAGTAACTCTAAATATGACCACTTTCGCTATTAGTTTGCTTTCTGAATAAACATTATTCTAACCAAATCGCAGCTGTGTGGACTACATCAATTATGGGTCGTTAGTTATGTTCCCGACATTATTATTATTGTTACTATATGTTGTATTAACTTTGTATTTCGCAAAAATGCCATCAGCCAGACAATTTAACCAAAGGGTCACAAGTGTCTAATTTAGGGCGTGTAGTGCGAGACGTGCGGTTTAACCCCTAGACAAGTTTGAGCCAAGATATTTCGACGAAGAGGAACCGCATGTGAGCCCGAACATCTTTGGGATGTTATTGTAGCTCGCAGCTTCACATTTCTCTACATCTGTATGAAGCTCTTCCTTCTCTAATTCCAATAGTAAGCCAAATATATTGATTGCAGTGACGGAATTTCGTATTTGCTAACAAATTTTTCCCCTGCCTGCCCTTCGTTTTCCACCTGTTCCTAGAAACACTGTAGAATCTGTCGTTTTCTTTCGTTTGAGACTGTGCGTCTATTGGATGGAAATAAGGTATACTGCCTATTGCCGTTTCCCTATCAGCATATGGGCACAATCCCACCTGCTAATCTTACGTTCCCTGTACCGTGGAGAGATCATTACTTATCATCTAGAAAAGCGGATTCTTCGTCTAAATAAATGCCTTAACTAATAAAGACAAAAAGAGGAAAACTATAGACCAGTAACAGACAATGAATTGAAATTAAATCCAATTATATATTCACAATAAAAACGTGTAAATGCGAGGTAGTCTTAACGTGATGTTTATTTAGCCAACCCACAGTTCTGGGCTATACACCAAGTTGCAGACTTCCTGTAGGACAAGATAAATTAACATGAAAAACAATGACAACCAAACGGGAAACAACGATAACTCGTCCAGTCCTTAGCGAGGGTGATAGTCGGGAAAACGGAGTTGAATTTAGGGAACTGAGAATCACGAATGAAAGTAGCTACCCATGAGTCAGGTAATACGAACACGATGACAAGGAAAACGAGACAAAATTTACCGTCTTAGTACCACATCGAATCACATTACCGGTTGCTCGCGGTGCAAATAGCAGATTTTCGCCTTAACCCCGGGTGCACCATTTTCACTACAGTGAACAGTTTTTAATGATCGCTTCCTTGGCGTTTCCAACCCGTCACGAGACTGCAAGTTGGTGGAGAGTCTAGCACCAATAGGGAGCGGCCACTGCACTGGAATGTGTGGATTGGTAGCCTCAGGACCGATTAAAAGCTCCAAAGAAGCGACCATTAAAAGCTGTCCACCACAGCGGACACGACGCATCACAGGGTTGATCACGGCCGAAGTTGCCTTGAGCGTTCCATTGCATAGCGTCGTGACTAAATTGATTGAATCTACCTGTGGTTGCTTTCAAAGTGACAGACGCCGACAAATGTATGAGGGCGAGCAGAAAAGTAATACCTCCGAATTTTTTATGTGAAATAATTTTTAAATAAAGTAAACTTTATGAACTCTCTGCATCTTTATTTTTCGTGTCTACGTACTTATTTCTCAACATAGTCACCTTCGGGACGAACGTATTTCTCCCAGTGAGACACCGGTTTGCTGATGCCGTCGCCGTAGAATGTTTCACGCCACAACCTCACCTGTCCTCGCACCACTTGAGCGCCGTTGAAGGGAAGTCCTCGGAGGCGTTCTTTAAGTTTTGGAAACAGACGAAAATCGGATGGGCTCAGGTCGGGGCTGTGTGGGGGATGCTCGATGATAGGGAACCCACAGCGCTTTTGACTGGTGTGGCATTATCAGTTTGAAGGAGAAGGTACTCCGTCTGCGGACGAACTCTTCGAATTCGAAACTCGATTACAGCATGCTGTGTCTCAGGCACCGACATAATTATGTTCGACACCGCCCTGTTACACGTTAGAATACAGAGACCTGTAATGGCAGTGGGTTGCAACTTGCGTCAGCGAAGCAGAAAAGTCGAACGAGTAATACGCGTGACATATAGTACCTCAACCGATATTGAGAACAGAATAAAATATTTGGAGGCGTTACTTTTCAGCACATCCTGATAGAATAAAATGGGGGCAACTCCCGCAGTACTACTGGCAACGAAGTGAAGCCGACGAGGAACTGTAACAAAATGGGGCTAGGAGATCGTCTCCTCACAATTCCGTAACCTCGGATACAGAATAGCAGTGTGTCTCCTTCGGCAGAAACAGGTCACGTCGCTGCGGATGGCGACGCAAACAGTTCCTGCTACTTTCAGCCAGAGGGGCAATTCAGCCCCCTGGCGCTCAATTTGGTGACCGTGTAGTGGCTCCAATTACCCGAATTCGAGCATGGCTAATGACCTTGGGCATCGGCGTGGCTGCAACTAGAATTTGAAATTAATGGCTCAACTTTTATCGATTTTCGTAATCTTCTGAATTTTCTGAATGAACTGATTACTCAACATGAAAACAGCTCCATCCTCACCACTCGGCGGTCCTCTTCTCAATTGTGCAGTGAAAATTGGTTTTCATTCATGACAGATTAATTTCATCGACTTTTTAATTGACTGATTTATAGGCCTATGACCATTATCACTGAACTCAGGATTACGTAATAAATACGAATCTGTGGTTGAAAATGTGGTTTTAATTTGCTTTACCCCTCTTTCTTTGTTAGGATACAGAGCTGGACAGTACTGGGGGTTCTCCACGTGTTTTATACATGTGAGGAGAATTTCCGGGCTGCACACATTCTCTTCTCCCCCTTCAACTGTCGTAATTCAGATCTCACCTTCTCTAACTCTTCCTCAAGGATACAGTTCCGCGCTACATTTTAGGTCTTTCAGAAATAATCAACGGTTCCATGGAAGAGCCTCACTGAGCACTTCATTCCTCTTGCCCCCCACTGTAATCGCCCCATGAAACTATAGCTTGTAATTTTCGGAAAACACTCGCTATTTAACTAATCTGCGGCAACATCGAGACTTGTCACAAGTGGCTGATCGAATTTATAAAGCTTTAAAACTAGATGCATTGAAAGAAAAACTATAGATGTAATAAAACAGAAATTCATATTTCGTGTCATTCTTGCGCTTAAAATTAGACCTATAACTACGGCTGTAGTAAAATGCACTTTCCACACCGGTTTCCTTTATTTAAGGTGACACCAACACATAAGCTAATTTAACTACATCCATTATATACTTATATCAGCAAAAAACCTTTGAAAGTAACTTCTAATCTCTTATTTATTTAGTTATTTGTAGCATAATTGCCAACGATCTCTCTGGCGCAATGTTGACAAGAGAGTCGAAATACTCCGCCATACCAGGAATTCATGTAGAATTAAATGTAGACGTATTCTAAGGCGTTTAATGACGCGCCAAACGAAACGTAAATCACTTCACCGGTGAAATGCTTTGTCGATATTACTTGATATGTTTTGTTTCGCTCTTCAGAGAATTTAAGTCAGCTACAGTGGACCCAATGTCTGCGTTAATCGGATCTCTTTAGAAGTACCCACAAGTTAATTTATTCTAAAGTCGTTACAAAAATTTTACATTTGCATCTTGCGGTACATGGCGAGAAGATTTATTGCAACAGTTCCCAAAACCATGGATTCGGCTGCTAAGTTGTTGATACTGTTACTAAGAGTTAGTTTACTTGGGGTAAAAATTGCAATATGGTGAAGCCTTTTGATAGAAATAATGAATTTGGTGTCAACTGAACCGATGTGATTTCAGTTTTGTTGACTTTGACGCATTCTGGAGAGACTGGCCGTAATTTCATACTATTTCTTCGTTTTACAGACCGCTTTATACATAATCTTTTTCTCAAACTGACAATAACTCGGTAATGAAAGTATTTCTACAAATGAAGTACTGCAAATGAAAGTTGGCACACATCACTCAGGATCAATCTGATACTGGCCTATTAGCTAATACAGTGCAGCTCCACGTTGCGTAACTAATTACGTAACGGTCTGACGTCTCTGAGCAAATATGGGGTGCAAAAATTAAATAATTACCAAACCATGCAAATGAGTACAGCAGTTATAATCATAAATACAAACAAGTTACGAGGGTGCCAGATGCTGCTGACATCATATTTATCATTATTTTGCGGTAACTATTGACTTTTAATTTAGGTTACGACAAAGTTATATAATGGCTATTCATTTCAGGACAGTTTACATACACCAACCTCAAGTATTTGAATAGGAAGGGATATGTTTGATTGTAAGCCTCAACCAAAAGCTGAGATATTTATTTCATACTTAAAGTTCTTGCAAGATTGAGTTTGTTGTTTTATGGAGTTTGTTTATAAATCTGCTATGCTTAATATTTATTACATAATAGTACCAAACATAGCAGATTCATTTTTTTATTATAAAAATGCCGTCACATACAAATAGGCATTCTAACTCTGAAGCAATTAGACACCAATTCCTTTTTTGAATTTTCAGAAAATACAGTCAGTCCTTTTCGCAGGTGGCCCAAATAAAAGAATCAAAATAGTATTTTTTGTAGCCATCACATAGTGTCTTGGGATTAGAGACCTTGATAAAGTTTCTTATTGTTGATCATACCGATTTCGATTCTCACAATCAAGTGTGACCGACATCTTTTATTTCTTTCCACACCCTGTATTCATGGAATACGATTCATGTAATGTGAAAAACTTTGAAATCTGGCTATAGATATCACTACGAAAATAAAATAGATAGGCAAAGTAAATATGATGGTTATAAAGAGTAAAGGATATCATGAACTCTCCTGAAATATATCACAAAGAAAGAAGGGAACTACGGCAAATACATTTTAACTTAAAGCTGATTTAACAAACTTATTATTGAAGGAAAATAGAAAGATGAAGGGTGATGTATTGATCAGTAATAGACTTACTCATTCTGAAGTCTGCCGCTATTCGGACCTAGCAAGAGCACCTCACCACAGGAACCTAGGGGCACAACTCAAGTGTTAGGTGACTACAGCAGCACTTGTCAGGGGTGGGTCCTAGACGACATTCACCTTGAGTATCAGTTACACTGATGAGGACTTATGGTGTTAGGCTATACACTTTGGATTGTTGTGTTCAAGCTAAATCCCCCCCCCCCCTCCCCCCCAAGAGAATCACAGGCAAGTGTTCAAGGACACCCAGAGAACCCTTGCCCATCCGCACGCCTGGGCCTGGAGCAACTGGACTAGTCATATTCAAAGTCGTGAGGTAATCTATACCAGTTTCGTGTTACTGCACGGTAGAGAAGTGGCGAGCAATATCCCGTATCACTCATCCAGTGGAGCACCTTATACTGGTGTGAAACTCCTCTCCACCTCAGGAGACCATAAGATTAGTTCAATTGTGTAGTCTCTCCATTCATGTTCTCTGAACCACAGTGAGAGGACCATCACACTTGTTTAGCATCGGGGTGTTAGTGTATGTTATGAATAATAATAAATTAAATTTGTTACAGTAATGTAAGTCTCGTCATTTAGTGTTTAGGGACAACACCATTCTGTATTTACTGATAACAAAGTAAATTTAATATTGTTACAATTATGTGAATGACGTCATTCATGGCGCCATCAGACCCAACCACTACTTTCCAGGTAGACATATAAGTGCCCTCATTTTGCATTTTTTCCACATTTTTACTAATTTCCTCATTTTCCATATTTCCACAATTTCACCTTTTTGTGTATTTTTCCACCTTCTTACCATTTTCCACATTTTTATATGTCCCACAATTTAACCATTTTTATATATTATTCTACATTTACGCATATTTTCCATAGTCTACTTGTAAATGTACAAGCATATATGTGCTCTAATTGCAATTCATTATTTAACAACAAATATGCTGTTGCAGAGACTCTAAATGTTAAACAAGTACTACCACATGATTTATAATCAAATGTAACAGCAAACACACTATTGTGCGCACTTTAAATATTAAATGAATAACATTGTAATAGCTAAACAAAATAAACCCAGGCTACATCATTCCCACATTGCTAGTGTATGTGATGGCATAGAGGATGTGAGCTCGTACTGGTAAAAATAATGATTTCATGACAAAGTCTCTGTAAATATATACTACTTTTGTGATATCATAATAAAAACTGTGAGATTTACCAATTTCCAAGGTGCATGTAAATAACAAATACTACGTTGTTACAAATACATACCTAGATTACCTGGAACTCACCAGATACATGCAGGTCGATTGTGTCCCATGACCTGCCTCTAGGACATGCAAAATGCCGAGCGCTTACACACAGAGTCTGAGTGCGGCCGACTACGAACACACTACACTAGCCCATTCCCTCCCCGCCAGGGATTTTCAATATTTCAACGCGAATGTGACCGACCCGGATGTTGAGGGAAAAGACGCTGATACAAAAGCACACACTTAGGCATGACCATCCCGCCCATTTCAGTACCAACAGACAGTTCTTGAAATTCTCGCTGAAATATGTGGGAAGATTTTTCAAATAAGCGCCAAGCACTCTCATCCTTCCCTCCCTCCCCCTATCTCTCTGGAGCTGTAAGAAACAAGCTCACCCAACCATCCTGCTTTTAAGACTACTGAAACCATATGAAGGACATCTGGTACTGTGAATACAGTGAATTCCTTAAATTGATGTCTGCAAGGTGATTTTGGGTGGGCTCCTGCTATTATTGTGATTATACATTTTTGTGCAATGAATACTTTTTCTCCTTATGATGAATTACCCCAGAATATGATGCCATATGAAAGCAGTGAATACAATTAGGCATAGTCGGCTAATTTACTGATATGTTTATTACCAAAATTGCAATAACCCTAATAGCATAAGCAGTGAACCAAAACGTCCCAGCAGATCATCAATGTGTTTCTTCCAATTCAGTTTTTCATATATGTACACACCCATAAGTTTAGAATATCTATCCTTAGCAAAAGACTTCAAGTCTATATTTATCAATGGTGTTTGCCATTTATAGTACACAACTGTTCTCTCAAAATTTAATGAGAGCCCATTTCCCGAAAATTACTTAATATTTTTCTGGTAGACATGTACAACTTCCTCAGCTAATGCTTGTTTGTTGCTTGTGATTACTATACTTGTATCATCATCAACAAGAAGTAGCTTTGCATCTTCATGAATATAGAAAGGCTAGTTATTAATATATATTAAGAATAATAAGGGATCCAAGACTGAACCCTGTGGAACACTATTCTTCATAACTCCCGAGTTAGAGGATTATGATGATTTTTGCAGACTATCTGTACTGTTAATTTCAACCTTCTGCATTCTTCCAGTTAAGTATGATTTAAACCATTTGTGCCCTGTCCCATTCATACCACAATACTTAAGATTATCTAGAAGAATTTTATGATTCACACAGTCAAAAGCCTTTGAGAGGTCACAAAATATACCAATGGGTGATGTTCAGTTATTCTGAGCATTTAATATTTGAGCAGTGAAAGCATATATATAGCATTTTCTGTTGAAAAGCCTTTCTGAAAACCAAATTGACATTTTGTTAGTACTTCATTTTTACAAGCATGTGAAGCTACTCTTGAATGCGTTATTTTTTCAAGAATTTTGAATAAAGCTTTCAGAAATGAGACTGGGTGGTAGTTGCTAGCATCAGAACTATCCAATTTTTATGCTGTGGTTTAACAACAGCATATTTCAGTTTATCCGAGAAAATGTGCTGTTTCAGTGAGCTACTACATATGCGGCTGAGAATATTATATACTACTTATCTGTTGGGAAGCTTTTAGTACTGTGTTGGAAATGCCGACTATTCAGTGTGAACTTCTACTTTTGAGTGAACTTATTATTTTCCTAATTTTCGTAGGACATGTGAATTTCATTTTAATTTCATCAAATTGTGTAGGTAGTTCCTCTTCCATATACAGCTTGCGTTTTCTAATTAACAGCTGGATCCTACTTTCTCTGCAGCACTTAAAAATGGTTATTAAAATATTTTCTCCTTCTGACTTAGTTAACAAAGTTTTCATTGTATCTGAAAGAAAAAAACATTCTTCCTGTACTCTTATTTGCCCTGTTTCCCTTTTAACAATATTCCAAATTGTTTGAATTTTATTAACAGAGGTGCAATTTCAGACATAATGCGCATACGATAAATGTCCATGTAGAGAGGCACAGTGTTCACGCACCATCTGCTGTTAAGCTGAGATGAATATTAATTTCGTTGACTCTCACTCGAGCCGCGCGCGATTAGCCGATCGGTCTAAGGCGCTGCAGTCATGGACTGTGCAGCTGGTCCCGGCGGAGGTTCGAGTCCTCCCTCGGGCATGGGGGTGTGGGCTTGTCCTTAGGATAATTTAGGTTAACTAGTGTTTAAGCTTAGGGACTGATGACCTTAGCAGTTAAGTCCCATAAGATTTCACACACATTTCAACATTTTGACTCTCACTCGACAACATTCTAAAGAGACACGCATAAATCACATAATTGGAGAATTACGTATAGAGCGCTGCAGATGTCTGCAGGAGCTACAGCTGGCGCTGCTGCTGCTGCCTCTTGCCTCTGACGCCACCGCCACCGGTTTTCGATGCCGCCCCCGCACGCCTCCCACACTGAATCTAGCCAGACGAACCGCAAGCGCCGCCCACCCGTGAACCACGCTAATCTCACAATACTACGGCGCTGCATGGTGGATCCCCAGGGAGGAAGTACTGTCTCGCTTACTGAGCGCTCTCATCTGTTTGAGAAATACAGCGTGTCAGTACTATGGGCATATTTGAGCTGTGTAGCTTGGGAGGTACTACTATGCGTGCAACACTCCAGTCATTTGGTCCAAGTAACCACGGGAAATCTTGTTATGCGTTAGAGATTTCCCGCCATGTGTCACTTGAGGCAACTACCAGAATCCTCAACGCGGTCTTGAAAGACACGTGTGCATCCTCCAATCTAAAAAAATTGTGATTACATAACTCTCTAAATACCAAGAACAATGGCAGCAATGACATACTAGCAACGGTAGCAGAGTTTTTCTATACATCAAGAATTTATAAAGTTGACTATACTAAGGAAAGAAAAAAAAAAAAAAAGAAAAACGTTTCGAGACATCAGCAATGATAAATATACAGTAAGCTGTATTAGACTGCTGAGCACGCTACGTAGCAGTAAATATTTTTTTTTGCCTGCGGAACTGTGAAAATATTGTAACACACTCTTTAGACATTAATAGCTACACTAAATCAGTCACATACTGCTAGTTTTCTTAGTGATAGGTTCGGTGCTCGCACGAGTATTATGGAGATGGTTTGTTATCTGAGGAGAAATTGCGTCGTTCTTTTTATGAAATGTATAGAACTGACATTCGTAGCTCATTATGTACATTCCGCATAAAATAAGGACAATTACGGCTCTTGCAGTTCGTACCGACAATCGTCTTCTTCCGTCGTTTTACACCAGAGTGGCACAAGATGTCCTCCACCATGCAGCATTCAGTAGCTTGGGGAGTGTTTTTGCATCCTAAAAGTTCAGTGAGAGACGTCATTACATCTACGTCTACATCTACATGGATACTCTGCAAATTACATTTAAGTGCCTGACAGAGGGTTCATCGAACCATCTTCATAATTCTCTATTATTCCAATCTCGTATAGCACGGAAAGAATGAACACCTATATCTTTTCTACGAACTCTGATTTCCCTTATTTCATCTTGGTGATCATTCCTCCCTATGTAAGTCAGTGTCAACAAAATATTTTCGCATTCGGAGGAGAAGGCTGGTGATTGGAATTTCGTGAGAAGATTCCGTCGCAACGAAAAACGCCTTTCTTTTAATGATGTCCAGTCGAAATCCTGTATCATTCCTGTGACACTCTTTCCCACATTTCGTGATAATACAAAACGTGCTGCCCTTCTATGAACTTTTTCTATGTACTCTGTCAGTCCTATCTGGTAAGGATCCCACACCGCGCAGCAGTATTCTAAAAGAGGACGGACAAGCGTAGTGTAGGCAGTCTCCTTAGTAGGTCTGTTACATTTTCTAAGTGTCCTACCAATAAAACGCAGTCTTTGGTTAGCCTTCCCCACAATATTTTCTATGAATTCCTTCCAGTTTAAGTTGTTTGTTGTTGTAATACCTAAATATTTAGTTGAAGTTACGGCTTTTAGATTAGACTGATTTATCGTGTAACCGAAGTTCAACGAGTTCCTTTCAGCACTCATGTGGATGACCTCACACTTTTCGTTATTTAAGGTCATCTGCCACTTTTCGCACCATTCCGATATTTCTTCTAAATCGTTTTGCAGTTTGTTTTGATCTTCTGATGACTTTATTAGCTGATAAATGACAGCGTCATCTGCAAACAACCGAAGACGGCTGCTTAGATTGTCTCCCAAATCGTTAATATAGATAAATTACCATTTGACCAACTGTAGCAGTATACAAGACGACAAAATTGGTAATCGATGTGATGAATGGCAGCTAGCTCTAAATACAGAAAAATATAAATTAATGCAGATGAGGAAAGAAAGCGTACCCATAATGTCCGAATATATAAGGGGTGTCCAGAAAGTAAGTTTCGATCGCTCTCGAAATGGACACCACAGCGAAAACCCGATGAAGCTATGCACAGATTTGTTGGGTAGTGTCTCTAGTATCACGGTCGACCGCATCAAGACGCTCTTTTCAATTGTGAGCGCTCCTTGAGCGAGTAAAGGTGCCTAGAACAACGATGTCTCCCGCCAAGTAGGAGGGTACGCTAAGAGGCTTCGCCTTAATGAATGCAGCCCACCTAATACAACTGCCACGCACGTCCTTCTTCATGGCAATTCTCAGCCGCACTCTGAAGGGGCAGTGAAGACGCTCCTGCACCCGTTTCGATGGCAAGTGTTCGATCACCCACAACACAGTCCTAATTGGCTCGTCCTGAGTATCATCTCTACTCACATGAAACGCTGGATACGAAGACAACACTTGGGTGCAGGCTACGCGCTGTAGACCAGCGTAGAGAATTATCGGAGAGCACAGGCGGCTGCCTTCTATGATGATTGTGTAGTAAATTTGGTATAAGGCTCCGACAAATGTCTAAGTCGGAGCTGCGACTATGTAGAGAAGTATCTGGAAGGTGTAGCTAACTCTTGCAAACAAAACGTTTCTGATTTTCACTGTGGTTTCCATTTAGCGACTGATCGGAACTTACTTTCTCAATAACCCTCGTAGTATTAGTAGTGTGCTGCTCGACACATTCACATCGATTAAATATGTAGGCGTACCGTCACTAAGCAGTATGAAATGGAATGAGCGTGTGAGCATTGCAGTAGGGAAGGCGAAAGGTCGACATCGGTATACTGGGAGAATTTTAGGGAAGAGTGATTTATATGTAAAAGAGACTGCATATGGGACACTAGTGCGGCCCATTGCTGAGTATTGCTCCAATGTTTTGAGATCCGCACCAGGTCGAATTAAAGGAAGACAACGAAGCAGTTCAGAGGCGGGCTGTCAGATTTGTTATTGGTAAGTTGGAACAACATGAGAGTATTACGGAGATGCTTTGGGGACTCAAATGGTTATCATTGCAGGAAAGAAAACGTTCCTTTCGTGGAGCACTACCGAGAAAATTTAGAGAACCAACATTTGAGGCTGACTGCAGAACGATTCTTCTGTCGCCAACGGACGGAGGCACATAGAGTGTCGTTTTCCCTCGCTCTGTTTGAGGGTGGAACAAAAAAGGAAATGACTAGTACTGGTACGGGTTACCTTCCGCTACGGCATACGGTGGCTTGTGGAGTATGTATGTAGATGTATAAGATGTTTGTAGAAATAGCGGGCGTCTGTCTGTTTCATGATTCAGTCTGACATTTCTTCCGAGATAGGCACATGTAAAACCTGGTCTCGCTCTCCATATCCACAGTAACAAAATTCTCGTTATCTTTTCGCGAATAGCACAAGGTATCCTCCATCAGGCACCATACGTTGGCATGTGGAGTATTGGCGTTCTAAAAATGTACATAACCAATTTAAATGCACAGAGCAACCTAAAGTATGGACCAAAATTAAATAACACAAGTGTCTCCGTCATGTTTGCACGAGTATTCGTCTGATATTATTGGGGAGATATACATATGTAAACAGTGGACTTGCTTCCATCTATACA
This sequence comes from Schistocerca americana, assembly GCF_021461395.2. Taxonomy (NCBI): domain Eukaryota; kingdom Metazoa; phylum Arthropoda; class Insecta; order Orthoptera; family Acrididae; genus Schistocerca; species Schistocerca americana. The sequence continues at coordinate 248,577,857 of NC_060126.1, read as the reverse complement.
GGAAAATAATCTTGTATTGAAAAATGACGACAAAGTTCTAGAGATGGTTAAAACTCCCACTTATTAGCTCAACCCGATAAGTGTCTCATATTTTCTATGATATACCGTATCTTTCTTTATATAACACACCATAACAATCGAAATTACTTTTTGAAACATGTTATGTAAGTGATAAATAATAAATGTATATTAGATTGAAAGTCATGGGTAATCGATGGTATTTGACGACTGCATACTGGACTTCAGCACTACATACTGTTCCAGGCAGTTGATCCATTTTAACGACTGCCAGGTCTACAATGTAACAAAAATGCGTGTTTTCATGTTTAAATAATGCATTATACAACACTCACCAGGAAAAAAAATATTGCAGTGCTGCTGAGAAGCATACATAGGATCGGAAGTGGTAGGGAAATGCACTTTATTTAAAAAAAAAAAAAAATGCACATATAGTAGTCTCCGCACATCTCTCCAGGTTAGATACCGAGAACCAACTGCCAGCAGCGCCGGCTAGGGCGCCAATGGGAAGCAGAATATCTCTGTCGTACTTGTTCGCCCATGCACGGTAGATAAAGTGGTCAGCGGGAGATAACCAGCGTTGACGAGGCGCAAACCATGGCGGCGAATACGGACGCAGCCTCAATAAACAGCAGCACATCACAAAAACAACTGGGTTGGTTCAAATGGCTCTGAGCACTATGGGACTTAACTGCTGTGGTCATCAGTCCCCTAGAACTTAGAACTACTTCAACCTAACTAACCTAAGGACATCACACACATCCAAGCCCGAGGCAGGATTCGAACCTGCGACCGCAGTGGTCGTGCGGTTCCCGACTGTAGCGCCTAGAACCGCTCGGCCACTGCCGCCACCAAACATCTGGGTTTACAATTGGATAAAGGCAACACTGTTATCTCCACACCAGTCTATGTAAACGCGTGTGGTCTAGCTTTAGCTTTGGCGATTTGTATTATGTGGGTTGACATTTGGAAGAAGTACAGTTTGTAACTACTCTGGCTAGGATGAGACTCTGTATCACAGTTGTACGATAAAAGTAGCAACCCATACCTAATATTGTTATGTCCCCTGAAGGAGAGCGCTAAAACACAATCAGTTTTCAATGGTATTTTTTTTTCAGTCTCTTTTTGCCACCGAAAAATCTCTCACATATTTACTGTGTTTCTTCTTCTTGTCTTCTGTCCCCTTCTTTCCTTTTCTACAATTTGGGCATTTGCTGAAATTTTTATTTTCTGATTTCTTCTGTGTATTTTTTCTGTCATGTCTTCTGTGGAGATGTTCAGTTTTTGAGGTTTCCTTTACCAAGTTGGTTTCTACGGTATTCGTTCTCACTATGTCTAAAATCGTCTTGGTCAGTTAGCTTTCGCTCATCCTACGTTATGTCTGTTGAACTTTGCCCTTCTTTTCCTGAAGTTTTTTATCGTCTCTGTCTCCTAGAGTTCTGTTGTCAGGCTTCTTATTCAGGCTAATCTTTTTCTGAACCAGCTCATTCATCTTTCTCACTATTTTTCTCTCTTGATTTTCCATCTCCATTATCGTTCTTCCCTTGATTACTGTTGTTTCTGGGGCTTATAAGATCTCTGGTAGTGTGTTAATTTGGCATTGATGGAAATATATCTTTTGTTGTACTGTCCGTGTAAATCTGTATGCTTTTTGTAGTTTCGTGATCCTTTCTCCATTGGATGTCGAGTTCAGTCCTGTTTTGAGCATAATCACAGCCAGATATTTGAAACATTCTAGCTGCATTATCTTTCCATTCTTTGTTACCAGTGGACCTCTGTGTGTGGATTTTGTGTCCATGTGCTGCGTTTTCCATATGAGATTTGTAGTCCTTTTTTGACTGAGATTTCATGTAGTGTCTATAGAGCATTTCTGGCTTCTTTTCAGTTATTTGTTATGATGACTATATCATCAGCAAATTCCAGACATCTTATGTTGACGGTTCTATCCTTGTACCTCTCCATCTTTACTCCACTGACCCCTTTCTCCCATACCCTGATTATTTCTTCGAAAACATAATTAAATAAAATGGGTGACAAACCATCCCCCTGTCTTACTCGTGCCTTGATTTTGAATGGTTCTGAGTTTCCTTCATTAACTTCACTTTAGATGTTCTATTTGTTAATGTTCCCTAGATTAGCTTCTTGTTCTATCGTCCACCTACATATCTTCCGCTGTCTTGAACAGGGTTTCTCTATTATGGGCTCACAGGGCTTCTTGAAGTCAACGAGGTTACTGTGGTGTTTCTGGACTCACTGTTAATATTATTCTCAGGCACCAGATCTGTTCATTGTACGATCTTCCGATTCTGAACTCTCCTTGGTACTCGGTGGCTTTAACCAGTTTAGCAGGGCTTTCGATAGAGCACACACACACACACACACACACACACACACACACACACACACACACACAAATACAAATACGCATACAGGGCGATTCTGCTTCCTCTACTGCTGGATTTTATTCAGATACCACTCACAAGATTTTCCTACTCTCTCGCTCGCTATTTACAAACATAGAAAAAATGAACGGGACACTTTTGAAGCAAATTCAATGTAATTAAAATTTTTACTGGCTTAAATTTTCGCTGGAGACCACAGTTTTCGAGTAGTTTGAAGGTCACTTTTGTAAGTTTTTCTTGAATAATTCGGCAACTACGTCGTCTAGCGATAACCCATCACAGTGCATTCCTTTTCAACAGAAAGTTGTAAAAACTGAGATTTCAGCAGGTTATACAGTAAGCCTGAGGACTGTAAGACAGAAAACAAAGTGCGTAAATTTTTCAAGTGATAGGCCATGGAGGAGCCCGTGACAACAGTATCATCCAAATAATTAATGCGGGCGCCAGTCACACCAACAGGAAAGTGCAAATATTCATAGAGAACGAAAAGAGTATCCAAAACCAAAACTCTTAGTGCACTGGAACCAGCAGATATGATCCACACAAATCAATTTTAGAAAAGTGCTGGCCACCCGACATTTTCATACGTATCGTCGATCAACTGTGCGTTGACAGTACTACTGAAGTCGCCACAGAGACGAAGAGGCCACGACGGCTCCTGAACTAAACCAGCGGAGATGACCATTCGCTAGCCATAACAGGTTGCACCACCCCTCGAGACTGGTAGTCTGTCCGATTCTGCTTTCACTTGATCCTCCAGGCCGACAGCAACAGGACGTGCACGACGAAAATGAGGTCGAGCCGTGGATTTCAAAGAAATATGAGCGAAAAAATTCTTAGCGCACCCTATAACTTACGAAAACAAGTCCGAAAATACCTCACACAGTGTTTCCAATTGATAATAAGGTACCTAACCGGACAAAAGGTGACCTGCATTGTTGATAGGAAATCAAAATGCCTGAAATGCGTCCGTCCCACACAAGTTCTCAACACCGGCATCAGGAACCATCAAAAATGTGATGGAAAGACCCGCTGATTTGTAAGAGACAGATTCCGTTAATTGTCCCAACGGCGTTTGTTATAACTGACAAGTTCCCGCGTGACAGGTGTCAACGGCGGCGAGCCTAAAAATCACAAAGGTTTGAGAATTCAGTAACGTCACTGCAGCACCTTGGTCGACCTGTAGCCGGAGCACATGGCGAAAAACACAACTCGATAAGCAACATGGGAGAAGTCACAAGCATTTGAGTCACACAGTTTGCGTCCAAGTCCTGAGCAACCTTCGGTGAATGGCACGCAGAGGTGATGTGACCTTTCTTTTGGCAAGCATTACAAGTACTCCAGTCCTTAGGGCACACTGAACGCGCATGCTGGACAAAACAGAAGGGACAAGACGGAAACAGAGACCACTAAAATGTAAATGTCGTGTGACTAAGCCTCCCGTCGGGTAGACCGTCCGCCGGGTGCAAGTCTTTCGATATGACGCCACTTCCGCGACTTGCGCGTCGATGGGGATGAAATGATGATGATTAGGACAACACAAGACCCTTTAGGATTGACAGTCTGTCGCGTTGACCACTCAGCTACCGGGGGCGGACACAGAGAACACTGACGCTGGCGTTGCTGCAATTGTGGCTGCCTGGGCCAGCCTTGGTCTGCTTGGCGTTGGGTCCGCACGCTTACCACCACCACTGCCGCTTCCTTCTGCAAGCTATCTGTCGTCCTAGTGGGAAAATCTTTTGATGCCACTGTCACATCGCCTCACGCTTCAATTTGGTCACCCACTGCAAAGAAACTTTAAAAGATTATACTGTTTGCAAAATTTTTGCCAACGGGGAGAGTAAAGTCTTCTGGTGCACTTCCTTGTCCGGAGCCAAACAGATAATTGCGTTGCGCACCACAGAGCCTGCCTAATAGTCATTATCAGCTTCAGTAAAAAGTTGACTCTTACGTCTAAGGCCGTGAAGCTCGGCTGCCCAGGCGCTGTATGACTGGCTTGGTTTCCTGTGGCATCGACAGAATTCAACTCGCGCCGCTATGAGATGCATTTACTTGTGATCGTAATAGGACGGTAAACTGCACATGTGATCAGAAGTAAGAGCTGCCGGTTCTTGCATAGGGGCAAGCTGACACAGTAATTGATAAACCTTAGATGGAATCCAGGAGAGCCAAACAATGCTATCTGAGACTTTTTTCGTAAGCTTCCCAATTTTCAGCTGAATCATCGTACGGAGGAGAGCTAGGTGGACCGACCGGTGGAACTATACCCTCCCTGGAAGCTGACAAAGTTGTCACTGCCTAAGCAAGCTTTCCAGTCAGTACCGGTACCACAGTGGGCATAACGACTAAACCGAATGATACCGCACTTAAAGACAGCACACGCAGAAACTGTCCCAAATTCGTCGTCAGTTATGTACGAGGGCAGTTCAATAAGTAATGCAACACCTTTTTTTTCTCGGCCAATTTTGGTTGAAAAAACCGGAAATTTCTTGTGGAATATTTTCAAACATTCCCGCTTCGTCTCGTATAGTTTCATTGACTTCCGACAAGTGGCAGCGCTGTACGGAGCTGTTAAAATGGCGTCTGTAACGGATGTGCGTTGCAAACAACGGGCAGTGATCGAGTTTCTTTTGGCGGAAAACCAGGGCATCTCAGATATTCATAGGCGCTTGCAGAATGTCTACGGTGATCTGGCAGTGGACAAAAGCACGGTGAGTCGTTGGGCAAAGCGTGTGTCATCATCGCCGCAAGGTCAAACAAGACTGTCTGATCTCCCGCGTGCGGGCCGGCCGTGCACAGCTGTGACTCCTGCAATGGCGGAGCGTGCGAACACACTCGTTCGAGATGATCGACGGATCACCATCAAACAACTCAGTGCTCAACTTGACATCTCTGTTGGTAGTGCTGTCACAATTGTTCACCAGTTGGGATATTCAAAGGTTTGTTCCCGCTGGGTCCCTCGTTGTCTAACCGAACACCATAAAGAGCAAAGGAGAACCATCTGTGCGGAATTGCTTGCTCGTCATGTGGCTGAGGGTGAGAATTTCTTGTCAAAGACTGTTACAGGCGATGAAACATGGGTTCATCACTTCGAACCTGAAACAAAACGGCAATCAATGGAGTGACGCCACACCCACTCCCCTACCAAGAAAAAGTTTAAAGCCATACCCTCAGCCGGTAAAGTCATGGTTACAGTCTTCTGGGACGCTGAAGGGGTTATTCTGTTCGATGTCCTTCCCCATGGTCAAACGATCAACTCTGAAGTGTATTGTGCTACTCTTCAGAAATTGAAGAAACGACTTCAGCGTGTTCGTAGGCACAAAAATCTGAACGAACTTCTCCTTCTTCATGACAACGCAAGACCTCACACAAGTCTTCGCACCCGAGAGGAGCTCGCAAAACTTCAGTGGACTGTTCTTCCTCATGCACCCTACAGCCCCGATCTCGCACCGTCGGATTTCCATATGTTTGGCCCAATGAAGGACGCAATCCGTGGGAGGCACTACGCGGATGATGAAGAAGTTATTGATACAGTACGACGTTGGCTCCGACATCGACCAGTGGAATGGTACCGTGCAGGCATACAGGCCCTCATTTCAAGGTGGCGTTAGGCCGTAGCATTGAATGGAGATTACGTTGAAAAGTAGTGTTGTGTAGCTAAAAGATTGGGGAATAACCTGGTGTATTTCAATGCTGAATAAAACAACCCCTGTTTCAGAAAAAAATGTGTTGCATTACTTATTGAACTGCCCGCGTACTAACCAAGGAATATTTGAAACAGATCCAAGTATCACAAATATGACTTTGTTCGTAAGCTTCTTAACAATAAGGGAAATAAGGCTCTCGTGACTCCGCGCGTAACAAGGCAAAAGGATCACACAACGTTTGCAACATAAGCGATACGCGGGACAACTGATGTAAGTGGTACAAACTAAAAGAACACCGTGGGGGTGCGACAGCGCCTCTCCGTGCGAATAGGGGCGCGAGTCGCCGGTAAACGGCGCGGAGACTAGTACCGTCGAATGCCAACAGAATTCACTAAAAGCTAAAGACTTATACGCATCGGAAACATATCCGGCAAAGGAAAGTTACTAACCAGGAAACGGAAATTGGTACTCTTGCCACTGTGGTTCGAGATCCTTGTGTTATCAAATCGCAAGGGAATCTGGAGTGAGCAACAGGTTGTTCGTGTTCCGCATCGCCATAAATACCATCCTTACCACACCAGTCTCCACCAAGAATTAACTGGTACTGATTGTTTGTGTCGTATTGAATTCTGCCGATGGGCTCAACTTCAGATTCAGAGGGATGACACATTTATTAATTTGATTTTACTTCGTGTCGAGGCTACATTCACAAACCAGCAAATGTTAATTTGCATAACATGCATTATTGGGCAACTGAAAATTCATGTTTGCTGCGACAAGTCGCACACCAAAAACCGTGGTCGGTAAACGTATGGTGTGAGATTCTGGAGGACAGAAATATAGGCCCCTATTTCATCGAAGGAAATCTTAATGGTAGGAAGTACACCACATTCCTGTAAGAAACATTAGCTCCGTTATTGGAAGAATTACCTTTAGGAACGAGGAACAGAATGTGGCATCAACGCGATTGGTGGCCGGCAAATTTTTCGCAGATAGCTAGAAATGAGTAGCAGAAACAATTCCCAAATCGTTGGATCGGACGCGGAGAGGATGCGTCGTGGCCGGCTCTTTCGCCAGACTTGACGCCTCTGGATTTATTTCTTGTGGGGATTTGTAAAAGACATTGTTTATAAAGACGTTCCAACTACAACTGAAGATATGCGAGAGAGAATTGTCAGAGCATGTGCGTCGTAAGTGCCGATGTGATAAGGAATACCACTCAATCCATGATAAGAAGATTGCATCACTGCATTGAAACCAAAGGTCATCACTTCGGACACCTTCTGTAAATGGACGTTCATGCCACTTTTCTATCCTACGTTGACCTTACTGTTACACGTCACTGGATTCGTCTCGATAGCCGCTATCAGAAAAGAAGTACCAAACTATAGCATCCCAAGGGGAAAAAAAACCAGCAAAGAAAGTTGACCATATCTCTGACGCGACCCCACCTAGCAACAAAAAACCAACTCGTATTATGGACCCCGTTGTCCTATGCAACATTTGTCCCACAAACTTTTCAGCTACTATAATACTTTCGGAGTTATTCTAGGTGGCAATAGTTAGTAACTCACCCTGTATATAAATGATCTAGTAGAAATCGTCGTATGCTCCCTGAGGCTGTTCGCATATGATGCATATGATGCCGCTGTCTACATCAAAGTAGCAACGCCAGAAGATAGTAAGGATGATCTGCAGAATGACCTCCAGAGAAGTGATGAATGGCATTTGACCCTGAACGTAAATAAATGTAACACATTGAGCATACATAGCAAAAGAAATCCTCTACTGTATAGCAACACTATTTACGACAAACCGCTGGAAACGGTATCTACCGTAAAATATCTAGGAGTAACTATCCAGAGCGACCTTATGTGGAACGACCGTATAAAAGAAGCACAGGGAAAAGCAGATGCCAGACTCACATTCACAGGAAGAATCGTATGGAAATGTAACTCATCCACTAAGGAAATGGCTTATAAGGCGGTTGTTCGACCCACTCTTGAGTGTTGTGCATCTATCTGGGATCCCTACTAGGTAGGACTTATACAGAGCTGCTAGCCATACACGTTGCTAGCCATAACATGATGGGTAGTGACGTTTGACGCCGAACGCTAAACATAGAGTTTGTTGCTGTAAATGCCAGGAATATCACACTTACAGAGTAGGAGAAGGGGAAGGAATCACGTGGTTGGCTGGAGGGACCATCGAGGCACAAAGCCTCATGTCAGAGTGAATGATGACTATAAAATACCAGTGCAGACGGGCGGCCGACAGGAAAGTGGGAGAAGCGATGTGCAGCCTGCGTCGTTAACAATCCCTGGATTTCCATTGTTAAAGGAGTTCTCTATGAGAACGTATGGACACCACTTCTGCGTCGCTCGACGACAGCCTCGGTTAAGCTCCGATTGATGTCTGTTTATCACTAGGAGTGCTGCTCTCAAATGTTTGTACGTTACGTTGCTGCTAGTGACTGATACTTCAGTTAACTGCCATCCCTTGGGGTATCAGCACCAGGCTTCTGTTATACCAACAGTCAAACGTTCTGCTTTTTCTCATGTTTAGATGTAGCCTTTCAGAGTAATACTTTAGTATGATTGTAATAAACAAGGGTTATTCAGACGCTGACTTTCTTGAGTTTTCTACGAGTATCCTTACCGAGTCCCAAAATCTGTAAATCTCGCAGGTGCCCTGTGATAGTGTTTGGCACTGATGCCGCTGATCCAAGAGTCATCGTTCATCACTGGGAGTTTTTTGTCATGCATTTGCTACTGATCACTCGGAAATTTCAGCTGGCCTGAAGCCCCTACGAAGTGTTCATAAGCCGGCCGCTATGAGCGAGCGGTTCTAGGCGCTTCAGTCCGGAACCACGCGGCTGCTACTGTCGCAGGTTCGAATCCTGCCTCGGGCATGGATGTGTGTGATGTCCTTAGGTTAGTTAGGTTTAAGTAGTTCTAAGTCTAGGGGACTGATGATCTCAGATGTTAAGTTAATAGTGCTTAGAGCAATTTGAGCTATTTTTTTTTTACATAGCTTGTTAGCTAAGGGGTATGTAAGAAGTGTATATTAAAGAAAAATAATTAACTGGACTTCAACCAAAAATGTTTTTGCTGAAGGAAGTCAACTGTACGAGGGCTTGCTGAGAAGTAAAGCCTCCGAATTTTTTACCTGAAAACTCTTAAACATTTTTAAATAAGACATACTTTATTGACATTCATCACCTTTATTCTTCATGTCTACATGTTTATTTCTCAACATAGGGACCCAGGCGACGAAAACACTTCTACCAAAGAGGAACCACATTCTTGACGCCGCCAGCATACAATGTTTGAACTTGTTGACGGAGCCACAACATCACCTCTGCTTGCACCGCTTCATCACTATCAAAGTGAAGTCCACGGAGGTGTTCCTCATTTTTGGAAACAGATGAAAATCGGATTGGGGCGAAGCCGGTCTGTACGGCGAGTGATCGATGACAGTGAATCCAAGGCGTCGGTTCGCTGCAGATGTCGCAGCACTCGCGTGTTGTCTGCCGTTGTCATGCTGAAGGAGCGGATACTCCATGTGTAGACGAACTTATCGAATTCGTGCTTTCAGTTGATGACGGTCTCGCAGTACCTTGCAGAGTTCGTGGTCGTGCTTTTGGCCATGAACTCGAAAAGCACCACGTATTGGACGCCCCACAACACTGTGAGAGTGACTGCCTGCTGATGGCTTTGTCTTGAACTTTTTTGGGTTCGGTGATCCTGTGTGTCGAAACTTCTGTGACGATCTCTCTCGTTTTGGGGACGAAAATGGTGACTACAGCTCTCATCGCCTGTCGCATTACTGATGCTTATACAATAATCACCATACACAGGTTTAATTCTTCTGTGGGTTTAAATTGGAGGACCTTTTTCTGTAGTTAGAAAGTCGACTACAGTACGCTGTTTCTCACTCACTGACATAGATTAATAGCACCCCGCCATGTTGCACGCTACAACTCGGAGCCGTCTAGCGGCAGAGGGTTGCGATTTGTGTCAGCGAAGCGGCAAAGTCGACCAAATAATATGCATGCAGTGTGATACCTCAACCGAAATTGAGAAAAAAAAATCAGAGGCATTACTTTTCAGGACGCCCTCCTATTTTCGAGAACTACACACAACAAAAGCTAATTTAAATATTTTATTTATAAGAGGGGTGTTCAATAAGTAATACAACACATTTTATACCTAAAAGCAGTTTGGTCTTTTACAGATTTCCAATACATCATATTACTCCCCAGTCTTTTGGCTACAGGAGCGTATGTCTCAACATAATCTCCGTTGAATGCGACAGCCTTACGCCACCTTACTGGGGGGGCCTGTGTGCCCCCATGGTACCGCTCTACTGGTCGACGTCGGAGCCTACGTCTTGTTGCGTCAATTGCGTCCCCATCATCCACGTTTGCTTCTCGCTGTGTGCATTGGACCAAACAGACGGAAGTTGGAAGGTGCGAGATGCAGGCTGCGAGGAAGAACAGTCCAGTAAAGTTTTGTGGACTAATCTCGAGTCCAGTGAACTTCTTTGAGCTCGTCTCGGCTGCGCAGACTTGTGTGAGGCCCTGCGTTGTCGTGGAGAAGTAGAAGTTCGTTTGCATTTTTGTGACCACGAACACGTTGAAGACTTTTCTTTTATTTCCTGCTGATAGCACAGTACACTTCAGAGCTGACTGTTGCACCATGATGGAGGACTACCACAAGAATAACCCCTTCAGCTTCCCAGAAATCCGTCGCCACGGCTTTACCGGTTGAGTGTTCGCCCCGATAGCTGGGGGGTCACCGTGACGGATTGCCGTCCTACGGGCCAGGGTTAGATTCACGGCTGGGTCGGGGATTTTCTCCGCTCAGGGACTGAGTGTTGTGTTGTCTTTATCATCATTTCATACCCATCCGGCGCGCAGGCCGTCCAATGTGGCGTCGAATCTAATAAGAACTGCACCGAAGCGACCGAACGTTCCCCGTAAGGGGCCTCCCGGCCAATGACGCCAAACGCTCATTTCCATTACCGGTTGAGTGTGTGGCTTTGAAAATTTTCTTCGGAAGAGAGGTGGTGAGGCGCCACTCCATGTATTGCTGTTTTGTTTGCAATTCGAAGTGATGAACCCACGTTTCATCGTCTTGGACGATGTTCGACGAAAATTGTCGTGATTAGCCTCGTAAGACACAAGCAACTCCGCACAGTGTTCCGTTAGTTGACGAGGAACCCAGTGGGCGCATACCTCTGAGTACCCTAAATGGTGGACGAGTGTCTCAGCACTACCAACAGAGGCATCCAGTTGTGCACCGAGGTGTTTAACTGCGATCCGTCAATCACCTCGGATGAGTGTTCGCCCGTTCCATCGAGGAGTGACAGCTGAGTGCGGCTGGCCAGCACGCGGGAGATCGGATAGGTTTGCGCGACATTGTTGCGGTAATAACACACGCCTCGTCCAACGACTCACCGTGCTTTTGTGTCTGCCAAGTCTTCGCAGACATTCTACAAGCGCCTATGAATATCTTCGATGCCTAGGTTTTTCGGCAAAGTAAATTCAAAGACGGCCCTCTGCTTGGAACGCCCTTCGATTACAGGTGCCATTTTGAACGCTACGTATAGTGCCGCCATGTATCGGTCTATTGACACACAGTCAACATGGGTTTAGGAAACATCGTTCCTGTGAAATACAACTAGCTCTTTATTCACATGAAGTGCTGAGTGCTGCTGACTAGAGATTTCAGATCGATTCCGTATTCCTGTATTTCAGGAAGACTTTTGACACTGTACAACACAAGCGGCTCGTACTGAAATTGCGTGCTTATGGAAATCGTCTCATCTATGTGACTGGATTTGTGATTTCGTGTCAGAGAGGCCACAGTTCGTAGTAATTGACGGAAAGCCATCGAGTAAAACAGAAGTGATTTCTGGCGTTCCCTAAGATAGTGTTATAGGCCCTTTGCTCTTCCTTACCTATACAAACGATTTTGGAGGCAATCTGAGCAGCCGTATTAGGTTGTTTGCAGATGACTATTAAAACCATCAGGAGATCAAAACAAATTGCAAAACGATTTAGAAAAGATATCTGTATGGTGCGAAAATTGACAGTTGACGCTAAATAACGAAACGTGTGAGGTCATCTACATGACTGCTAAAAGGAATCCGTTAAACCACGCTTAAACGATAAATCAGTCTGATCTAAAAGCCGTAAATTCAACTAAAAACCTAGGTATTACAATTAAGAAGAACTTAAATTGGAAGGAACTCATAGAAAATGTTGTGAAGAAGGCTAACCAATGCGTTTTATTGGTAGGACACATTGAAAATATAACAGACGTACTAAGGAGACTGCCTACACTACGCTGGTCCGTCCTCTTTTAGAATACGCTGCGCGGTGTGGGATCCTTACCAGATATGAGTGACGGAGTATATCGAAAAAGTTCAAAGAAAGGCAGCACGTTTTGTATTATCGCGAAATATGGGAGAGAGTGTCACAGAAATGATACAGGATTTGGGCTGGACATCATTCGTTGCCACGGAATCTTCTCACGAAATTACAATCACCAACTTTATCCTCCGAATGCGAAAATATTTTGTTGATACCGACCTACATAGAGAAGAACGATCACAACGATAAAATAAAGGAAATCAGAGCTCGTACGGAAAGATATAGGTGTTCATTCTTTCCGCGTGCTTTACGAGATTCGAATAATAGAGAATTGTGAAGGTGGTTCGATGAACCCTCTGCCAGGCACTTAAATTTGATTTGCAGAGTATCCATGTAGATGTAGATGTAGATCGCAAATTCATGAAACTATAGGACGTGAAGTGGTAATATTCCACAATGTCCCACAGCAAAATCCGAAACAGGCCGGGAAAAAGAATGATTTGTATTACTTATTGAATGCTGCTCGTATAATGAATGGTTGCCGCGTTCCAAAAATACTCTTATGTACCCAAGTTTTAAATAAACTAAATTTGCCAAAACTTGAGTGCAAGGGAGCCAGCAAATAAGACCAGGTACACGTTAACCAAAAGAAACTGGTGTGCTGCAAAAGCAATTGGGAGGGGCGTGTGGCAGGCGGCGAGTGCTGAGGACAGGACAGAACAAAACAAAAAGGGAGAGAAAGGTCAGCCGGCAGTTTGCCGGAACTGCGTCAGCCGCCGCTTAATTGGAAACACGGCGGAGCTCATTATGCGAGTCAATAGTGCGGGAGCGGCGCCGTGGCGTGGGGTGCGGTGTCGTGGCCGGCGCTCTCCGCCGGCCCCTTCCTCGGACGTATGTCGTGGCTCTGACAGCTCTGACATTTAGTGTCGAATGTGGACATCCGCTAGGACGCAGCTTCACTCCTCCGAGCACCAGCTCCTCTACACGCTTCATTACTATACTCGCAGCTGAGTGGCCAGATCCCACTCGGAACATGCGCTACGTGATTACTTTGTAATTCACAATTAAGTGCCTGCAAGAGGGTTCATCTAACCACCTTCAACCTACTTCTCTACGGTTCCACTCTCGAACAGAGCACCGGAAAAGTGAACACTTAAATTTTTTCGTGCGCGCTCTGATTTCTCTTATTCTATTTCAATGGTGTTTCTCTCCGTGTAGGCGGGCGCCAAGCAAATGCAAGGGTTGCCCCGAAGGTAATACACCGCATTTTTTTCTTTAACAGTTATTAATTGAACATCGTGAGAAAAACACACACGAGAGAATGGTGTTTTATCTACACACCCTACTTTTCCACATAATCTCCATCCCGTCCTGTGGCCTTCCTCCAGCACGAAACAAGGGCGTGTATGCCCTGTCGGCACTAATCCTTGTCTGGTGGCCGAGCCATTGCTTCACTGTGTGAATCGCCTCCTCTTCGTCCTCTAAATGTTCCACGAATGGCATCCTTTAATGGCCCAAACGAGTGGAATTCCGAGGGGGCTACGTCAGGGCTGTAAGGCGAATGGGGTAACCCGCTTTTGCGATGTATTCAGCAGTCCTCAGACTTGTGTGGGGCCGAGCGTTATCGTGTTGCAGCGAAAATCTCCTGGGTTGCTGTGGGACCGAAGTCACCGAAAGCGCGTCTTGAGTTTTGTTAACGTGTTGAAATATGCTTCTGAATTAATGGTATCGCCTCTTAGCATCACATCTTCACAGTCCCAGAATACGGTGATCATGGCTGTACCGGTGGAACCAGTTGCTTTGATGTTTTTCTTCTGTGGGGAGTGGGAATGGCGTCATTCCATCGACAGTCGTTTTGTTTCGGGCTCAAAATGGTCAACCCAGGTTTCATCACCTGTTACAATCCGGGACAAGAAGGCCTCCTCCTCAGCTTCAAAGCGTTGCAACAAATCAAGACAAATAGTTTTTCTGTGTGATTTTTGATCTACCGTTAGACAACGCGACACTCATCTTACATATACTTTTGAATATCGAAGGGTGCGGATAATTGCATCCACACTTCCTTTGCACATTGACAGATGCAGAACCAACTGACGAATAGTAATGCACCTGTCCTCGTGAATGACAACATCAGCTCGCTGCAACACGTCAGATGTGACAGCCGTGGATGGTGTCCCCGATAGCTGCAAATCGTGGAGCTCCTCCGAACCGCCTTCTGATGACCTCACCTCTGTGCCCAGCGACTAACTGAACGTCTGTCGACAGCGGAGACTTGGCTCGCTCACTCAGGAGACTTCAAATAAAACGTACGTAACGTTTCGCATCCGTAGGATTGTTTTCGGATGAGAAAAAAAGTGCTGTGCGTTACTTTCTGGGCAACCCTCGTAGTTTCACACTAGGAGGAGGAAGCTGGTGAATGAAATTTAATGAAAAGGTCCTGCCTTTGTGTTCATAACTGCCATCCCAATTCATATACGATATCTGTGCCACTCTCTCCGCTACTTCGCAGTAACGTAAAACGAGCTGCCCTTCTTTGAACTTCTTAGATGTCCTCCGTCAGTCATATCTAATGCGGACGCCACGCCACACTACAAACAGTACTTCAAAAGACGGCGCACAAGCGTGGTATAAGCACTCTCTTTAGCAGATCTGTCATTTTCTAAGTATTCTGATAGTAAAGCGTAGTTTGTGGTTCGCTTTCCCTACAGCGTTATCTATGTGATTCACCCGATTTAAGTTACTTGAAACTGTAATTCCAAGGTATTTAGCTGAATTGACAGCCTTTAGATTTGTGTGATTTATCGCGTAGCCGAAATTTAGCGGATTACTTTTAGCACCTATGTGGATGACTTCACACTTTTCATTATTTCGAGTGTTTTGCCACTTGTTGCACCACATAAATATCTTGTAAAAATCATTTTGCTATTAGTTTTGATCATCTGATGACTCTACAAGCAACCAGCACCATCGGCAAGCAATCTAAGAGGCGCGCTCAAATTGTCTCCTAAGTCGTTCGTGGAGATCAGGAACAGCGTAAGGCCTATAACACTTCTTGGGGAAAGCCAGATTTTAATTACTTCTGTTTTACTACATGACTTCCCGCAAATTCTCTGAAGTGTGATCTTTCTGACAGCAACTCACGAATCCAGTCTCACAACTGATGCGTTACTCTATAGGCGCGCAATTTGATTAGAGGTCGCCTGTGAGGTATGATGTCAAAAGCCTTCTGGAAATCTAAAAATATGGTATCAATTTGACATCCCCTGTCGAGAGAATAAAGAGCTAGTTTTGTTTCACAAGAACGATATTTTCTGAATTCGTGCTATTTGTCAATAAATCGTTTTCTTTGAGGTAATTCATAATATTCGAGCATAGTGTATGTCCCAAATGACTACTGCTGATCGCCGTTAGTGATATGAGTCTGTAATCCAGCAGATTGGGTATCGATGTGACTTGTGTGATTTTCCAGCCTTTGGGTACGGATCTATCTACGAGTCAGCAGTTGTATACGATTGTGTAATCGTACATTTCATTCAGTTCGCTAAAATTTGTGAATTAGTCAGCGGACGAAGGTGAAACTGACATAAACGTGTTCTGGATGAAATGCACGATGTTTTCATTTTACTTTTATTCACAGCAACAAATCTTGACATTATGTGCAAACTGTTTACGAACAACTGTTTAAAAAACAAATAAAATTTCTCTTGACGTCTTCCTAAGACGCAGTCTCCACTTCTTCCAAACTAACTATGTAAGTAAAGACCAGATGTGGCTTGAATTCAAAGCAATAGTATCGACAGCAGTTGACAGATTTATACCAAATAAATTAATAAGAAACAGACCTGGTCTCCAATAGTACACAAAACAGGTCAGAACACTGTTAGAGAAACAACGAAGAAAGCAAGCGAAATTTTAAAGAACGCAAAATCTCCAAGATTGTCGATGTTGTACTGTAATTCGAAACGTAAAACGGGTTTCAGTTAGAGATGCTTTTAATAGTTTCTATAACAAACTGTCTTGAAATCTGGTAGAAAATCCAGAGAGACTTTGGTCGTATGTAAACTACACCAGTGGCAAGACACTCAATCGCGATAGCAACGGTAATGTTACCTAGGGCAATGGCACAAAAGCAGAGTTACTAATCACCGTTTTCTGGAATCCTTTCACCACAGAAGACAAAGAAAATATTCCAAGAATCGAATCAAGAGCAACTGCGAACTTGACTACATAGAAGCAGATATCCTCTGTGTAGCGAAGCAGCTCAAATAAAAAAAATTGCAAGGCCTCCGGTGCAAACTGTATATGAGTGAGGTTCCTGTCGGAGTATGCTGATGCAATAGCTCAATACTTAGAAGTCATACATAAACGCTCGACAAATGATCCGTACCTAAACATGAAACTTTCACAGGAGACACCAATACTGAAAGGAAGGAAATAAGAGGAACCCACTGAATTATTGGCCCATATCACTGATGTCGATTTGCAATAAGGTTTTGGAACATATACTGCGTTCGAACGTTATGCATTACCTCGAAAAAAGCACGAAATCAGCAAATACCACGTGTGTAACATAAGTACCTCTCTATTCACAGGAAGTAATGAGTGCAATCGACAGAGGATCTCAGATTGATTCCGTATTTCCATATCTCGAGAAGGCTTCTCACACTGTTCCTCAGTACCTGTGGCCTATCGTTTCAGCTGTGCGACGGGTTTCGCCATTTCCTGTTTCAAACGTCACACTTCGTAGCAACTGACGGAAAGTCGGTTACACGATAAATCACACGAATCTAAAGGCTGTCAACTGAGTTAAATACCTAGGGATTAGAATTACGAGCAAACAGCAAAAGTTGGAACGATACACAGATGATGTCCTGAGGAAAACGAATCAAAGACTGATGTTTATGGGCAGGACACTTAGAAGATGCAACATATCTACAAAAGAGACTGTCTACAGCAGGGGTGGCCAACCTTTACGGCAGGCGGTCAAAATTTTTGAGAGGGTATTTCCCCGCGGGTCGCATTACCAGTTTTTATTTTGTGAACCAAAACAAGCAAGAAATATTAATTTATTTTCTAAAGAAATTGAAACAAATCTGAAGAAATAATATTTAGATACAGTTTAATGAAATGCAATGTTAGTGGAATGTCTGGCTTTGTTACTGAGACAATGTTGATGTCAACTGAAGTTGTTGCTACACGTAGTTTTCCAGATGAACATCAGTAATCCGTGTTCTATTTGAGATTTGATGTGATTCATCCGACTACAAAACTGTTCACACCCCTATTTCCAAATAATGAAATCATTTTTAAAGCTTGTTTTAAAACAATGGATATTTCTTCTTGTTTAAATATGTTTTATAGAGCTCTTCCAAACCAAGCTCATTAAATTTCTTTTTTAACTGTGCATCACATTGCATTTCGCAGCATTTCATTTGTAAATATCTCGGTAGAGAACTCATATTTACGGAAAATGGCGTAGCAAATACAGAAAAAAGCAGACGATGTTTCCTAAAATCGGCTTTAGAATTCGTATTTCCAGTCAGATATCAAAGAATCATATTTAATCGCTGCCACCTGTGTGACGTCCGATTGCTTTGACAGTGTAAGAAAATGTGTGAAGTTTTTTGTTGGTAGCTATTGTTCCCAAAGCCCAAGTTTAATTGGGAATGCGGAAATAAGATCAAGCATGACATTAATTAGCTATATTTTCCTTGGAGTCGAGCATTAACGTTATTTAAGTGGATGGTTATATCGACCAAGAAAGCAAAATCGGATAGCCATTCTTTATCTTTGAACTTCGGAAGTTTCTTTGACTTGCTTTCAAAGAATGATCGTATTTCTTGCTTCAAATACTGTTTTCAACATTTTTGCGACAGTTTTGCAACATTTTAGCCGTCTTATTTCAGTACAGGGTGTCTCAAAAAGAATATACGTATTTGGAATGCATGTATTTATTAACCTTCAATACTTACGAATATGAAACTTTACACACATATTTACGATCCTGTCAAGTTCAGATTACAGATGTTTAATATGTCCTCCATCAGCAACACGAACAATATCACATCGATACTCAAATTCCTCCCACACTCGGACAAGCATGACCTTCGTCACTGATGTTGTGCAGTACGGACACGATTCTTCAACTCTTCCAGATTCAGTAGGGAATGGTGGTACACAAACGTTGTCTTTAACTAAACCTCACAGGAAGAATTTAGAAGGTGTCAAATTCGGTGACCGTGAAGCCCAGCTGAGACATGCTAAGTCGCCAGCTCCTTCACGACCAATCCAACGGTTCGGTAGAGTTTCATTCATATATTCACGCACTTCGCGAAACTAGTGTGTGGGTGACCCGTCTTGTTGAAAAATGAAGTTGTCCTCGTGCAGCCTCGGAAACAACCAGTTTTGTCACACAGCGTGATACTGTGACCGTTAACCGTGTTTCCATCAAAGAAGAATGGGCCGTGAACATATTACCGGGATATCGCACAAAACACGTTGACTTTGGGCGGATCTTGTACATGTTCAATAGCTGTGTGTGGGTTCTGTAGGGCCCAAATTCGAACATTGTGTTTTTTTACCTGACCACTAACATTGAAAGTCGTTTCATCACTGAACACGATGCGTTGTGCGAAAGTGTTACCATTTACAATAGCATCAAAAATCTCGTTGCAAAATGCCACACGTTCGCGTTTGTCATCAGGATGTAGAGCTTGTAACAGCTGTAACTTTTACGGCTTCATAACCAACCGACGTGTCAAAACATGCCAAATTGTTGTTGTTGTAGCCAGTTGTAACTCCCGACTGGCACGACGAGTTGATTTTGAAGGACTACGTTGGAAAGCAGTTTGAATTCGTGCAACATTTTCTTCAGGAACAAGAGGGCGGCCTGGACTCTTTCCTTTACACACACTTACTGTATCTTGAAACTGTCGATACCATCTGCGAATGTTCCACCATTCGGAGTATCAATTTGGTACTTCAACATGAAACGTCTTTGCGCTGCAATCACGGAATTGCACTTCGCAAACTCGAGAACACAAAATGATTTCTGCTGCAGAGTACCCATTTTAAACATATGACGATTACCAAGCAAAACAGAAGCCAATTGACATCTAGTGGCTATTAATATAAACTAGACTATGTATTCATTTCTCCAATAACTGAGCCGAGGGGCAGCGATCGATAGTTTCGACAAAACAACACTTTTTAATAAGTATATTCTCTTTGAAACACCCTGTATAATACGAAATGTTATCATGCTCTGAATACAAAGACTTCAAAAATTCTTGGAAGTGACGGTGATTCAGTGCTTTTGACTTGAATAAAGTTCACTGTTTTGATAACTTCCTTCATGGCAAGCTCCATTTCGAGGGACTTGGCACATAAATTCCCTTGATGGATAATGCAATGTTAGTTTAACATCGATTTATTTCCCACTTCGCGGGTCTCGTTTTCAAGCTACTGAATTAAACCTTCGTGTTTCCCAGCTATTGCTGGCGCAACATCCGTTGTTAGCCCCGATAGATTATTAAGTTTTAACGAAAAGTGAGTTAATGTCCATATAGCTGCTTCCAACAAATTTCCTGTGTTCGTGGTATCTGTAAGTAGATACAATGCCGCTAATTTTTCTGTTTTATTAAAGTGGGCATAACACCTCTGACATAAATCGCGACTTGGGCAGTATCTGCCATATCTCTGCATTCATCCAAAGGTAGAGAATAAGTTATAAACTCAGATGCGCGATTTTTTATAATTATATACAATTCGTCCTCCAATGTCGACCACACGTCTAGGAATAGTTTGACAAGACAAGCTTATTTTTGAGAAATCCTTTTTCTTTTCTGGATACACAAATTCAACGACGGTCTCTAAGCATTCCTTATCACTTCTCCATCTGAGTATGGCTTTGATTTTTGTCAGTATCAGACGTACTTCATATCTCGCTTTCACATAGCATTTTGACTCTGAATTCACCATTGTAAATATTTTCTGTTGCGCAGAAAGTTTTCTTCGTAAGTCGTTTGCCTGGTCTTGTCGAAATTGTCCCACGTTCTTATCAAAAATAACTTCTTGTTTGGTGTCGTGATTCCTTTGATGTTGTTTTCTTTTGGAACCGAGACCGATTCATTGCACATCAGAAGTTTGAGTTATGTTTTATATTTCACAAAAAAGTTCTCAATGCCGCTGAATCTTTCCTCCTCTTAGGTCCGATTTGGTTACTAGCTGACGCCATACCAAATTTACGTCCTGAACTGAAACAAACTTTTTTTGTTTACCATAAGTCGGAAAATGGCGAAGAGTCGACACGGTAATTGGAGTTCTGTAATTTTTTATATGTGTGGTGGGTGATGTTCAGAACCCAATATCAGATTTTTAAAGTAGTTCGATGCAACTCCAAAACGTTTCCTACAAAACCTGCTTTAAAGTTCCCCGAAGTTGTTTGACACCGTAAAGCAGGTTGACTGTTTTGATGGGCTGAGTGGCTCGATTTCCAGTTGTGGTAAATTATTAAGCAAAGGTTCGTGTTCAAATGGTTCAAACGGCTCTGAGCAGTATGGGACTCAACTACTGAGGTCATTAGTCCCCTAGAACTTAGAACTAGTTAAACCTAAATAACATAAGGACATCACAAACATCCATGCCCGAGGCAGGATTCGAACCTGCGACGGTAGCGGTCCTGCGGTTCCAGGCTGCAGCGCCTTTAACCGCACGGCCACTTCGGCCGGCCAAGGTTCGTGTTCCACGGGCATTTCCGCGAAGCGTAGAGTACACGAAGATGGAAAAAATTAATTTGCAATGTTTCTCTTTTCTTTAAACTAACTTACATGTATAGAGGATCGCTGATTAAGGATTTATATCTGCAATGGAAGCTGAATTTTTGTGTGTGATATGTAATTATAAATAAGACGACTTTCATTTTTCATAAAACTGACAATATGCACTAATTAGCAAATATTGATATGACTTTGGTATTGTAACTGAACGGAAAGAAGCTAAAAAAAGAAACGACCGAAACTAGACTCGAACCAGAAATCCAACAATTACTGGTCTCGAGCAGTGTTTTTTTCAATCTTTATATTTTTTATCCTTTACGGAAATGCTTGTAGAGCGTGCAGCCATGTTTAAAAATGTACCTATATCATCTATGCGCCCATCTGGGAATAGAACACTGATTCTAGAGATGGACGGCTTGCATCATACCACAGCGCTACACTGCTCGTCGAGCTATAGATCTTTCATTTGAGTACCATACGCACTTGGGAAACTTCATAGTCTGTTCTGTCGAGAACTTTTGAGAGTAGTATTCAACTGGTTTAGGAAATTTATATTTTTGTCCTGCTCGTTATGTATCATAAATATAAAAAAATTACGTATTCTTCACTTACCCTAGCAGCCTTAATTAAAAATTTCGACCACCATTTCGACTTCTTTTGTTGTGATTGTTTCTTAAAACTATTCTACGTTTCAAGTCGTTTAGATTGTTAGTTGCTGCAAGTAGGAGAGAAAGACAGGTGGATGAAGTTGCACTAGGTCCCTTTTTACTTTTGTAATTCGGAATCCTTAAACGTCATCAGTAAAAACACATTATTACAATTAAATATTTATTTATTTTGTACAACTAAAATTGATGGAAGGTACCAAGGTACTAATTATTGCTAATATCAACTGGTCTATCTACTCACCGTAAATGATACATAAAATACATGCAAGTTCACTAAAACTAAAAATAAGCATGACACAATAATTGAAAAAAGATAAAATCTGGTTTTACTTACCTGAAGTGATTACAGACTTATCGCGATCGAAAGTGCTCTACGTATACACATGAAGGGCCGTAACTTTACGGTCGATGATGTGAGTTTGCAGTAAAATTAAATGTAGAATGTATTGGCTATGTCTGGCACTCGTCTCACTCGAGCAGCGCAATAAACGTATGCGGCAGCGCAATCCATACTACTACTGATTGTTGGTTACATGTAATAATACAATATATAATATATTCGTTACACATATTTTCTTCAAGATGGCGGCCGGGCTTTTCAAAATAAATCCAACACAGCGATTTTTTTTTCAAACAGGAATATAGACGAAAATCTAACGATAGCTGAATCAATGAACTGAGATATTCCTGCTGTAATTAGATTTGATACGAAACACGCTTGATGGACTGTTCTTTTGCAGACCTGACGTGAAATGGAAGTTAAATTTTTCTTTCTAAGAAAAAGACCGCGGGCCATAAAACTGCGGGCCGCGCGTTGGCCAACTCTGGTCTCCAGGCAGGTTGATGGAGAAGCTACGTTTAATTTGGGTCCATATCAATTTTGTTAATTTTAAGAGAAACTATTGGGCATCGAATTAAGTTAACAACTGACAGGCGGAAAATTCTGCTGGATCATGCTTCGAACTCGGATTCACCGGTTAACTCGAGCGGTCGGCCCAACCGCCTCGGCCATCCGGACGAGCTCCCCGTATGACCCAAGCTGCCGTTAGCCGTCTGTGCTCGTAGGCATTATTATACACTGAAGAGCCAAAGGAACTGGTACACCTGCCTAATATCGTGTAGGGTCCCCACGAGCACGCAGAAGTGCCGGAACACGACGTGGCCTGGATCAACTAATGTCTGAAGTAGTGGTGGAGGGATATGACACCATGAATCCTGAAGGGCTGTCCATAAATCCGTGAGAGTACAAGGGGGTGGAGAAATCTTCTGAAGAAAACGCTGCAAGGCATTCCTGATATGCTCAATAATGTTCATGTCTGGGGAGTATGGTGGCCAGTGGAAGTGTTTAAACTCAGAATAGTGTTCCTGGAGCCACTCTGTAACAATTCTGAATGTGTGGGGCATCGGATTTTCCTACTGGAATTGCCCAATTCCGTCGGAATGCACAATGGATATGAATGGATGCAGGTGATCAGACGGGATGCTTACGTACATGTCGCCTGTCAAGAGTCGTATCTAGACGTAATAGGGCTCCCATATCACTCCAGCTGCTCACGCCCCACACCAGTACAGAATCTTTACCAGCTTGAACAGTCCCCTGCTGAAATGCAGAGTCTACGAATTCGTAAGGCTGTTTCCATACCCGTATACGTCCATCCGCTCGATACAGTTTAAAAAGGGGGTTCATCCGATCAAGCAACATGTTTTCAGTCATCAATAGTCCAATGTCAGTGTTGACAGGCGCAGGGGAGGCGTAAAGCTTTGTGTCGTGCAGTCATCAAGGGTACACGAGTGGGCCTTTGGCTCCGAAAGTTCGCACTCTGATACTTTTTGATGGCCCAGTATTGAAACCTGCAGCAATTTGCGGAAGGGTTGCACTTATGTCACGAACGATTTTCTTCAGTCGTCATTGGTCCCGTTCTTGCAGGGTCTTTCTCCGGCCGCAGCGATGTTGGAGATTTGATGTTTTACCGGATTCCTGATATTCACGGTACACTCTTGAAATGGTCGTACGGGAAAATCCCATCTTCATCGCTACCTCGGAGATGCTGTGTTCCATCGCTCGTGCTCCGACTATAACACCACGTGCAAACTCACTTAAATCTTGATAACCCGTCATTGTAGCAGCAGTAACGGATCCTAAAACTGTGCCTTACAGTTGCTGTCTTATATAGGCATTGCCGGCTGCATCGCCGTATTCTGCCTGTTTACATATCTCTGTATTTGAATACACGTGCATATACCAGTTTCTTTGGCGCTTCAGTGTATATGTGTGTGGTGTTTGCTCTGCCTGACATATTCGACAGGAGCCACTTTGTGTTACAGCGACCGTATACACATGACAACGGCCAACCACATACATAGTAATATCTATGGGCATAGACACTCATGGTAGTTTTAGTGCGGATGCACACTATGTCCGAACTCTTGCAGGGCTGAATCAAAATCCGTGAGCAAATGGACGGAGAGTGACAACCTGAGAACTTGTGTGGGCGGAGAAGCGCGTCTGGATGGTCGAGGCTGTATGCCTGTGCATTTCTGCCAGTTCGTCGATTTCGGAGTTTATGAAGAGATATTATTTTTAGTTGCGTAAGTTACACAATTTTTAAGATAACCAAGTGCGTCAATGTTGTGACTGTGAAACCAATCAATCAACTCCTGCTTTAGCTTTGCCATGGTAGGCGTCTTATCAACAAAAACAGAACGGTTGAGAGGATTATTGATGAAGGCGTAAACACTTAACGGGCAAATCATTTCTCTAGACTAACCTCATACGGCAAACCCCCCGTGCAGAGAGCGACTTCGAAATTTTCAACTGATTGTAGCATTTGGCAAACTTGATTCTGATATTCTCCTGCGTCATATAACAAACAATAGTAATTAAAGGTAAAATACATACTCCACATCTGTAAGAAATGAAAGCAAACAAATTCTCACTGCTCAAGTTGGCTGAATCATAGTGCAAGCGGGACAAGTGTGGTAGTGCTTGGGATGAAGGAGAGGTAGCAGCGCCACCTCTGCCTTCGCAGCTGTCAGTCGAAAGGAAATTTTACGTCGAGTGTGCACGGTAGCTCTTAGGAGTGCAGCTAAATTAGGGCAACTGGGGCATTGCTCTGGTGCTCTTCAGGATGAGGTTTCGCTCGGCCCCAAAGAAAGAAATGAAATAAACAACAAATAATTAAAATTAGTAAGATCGAAGAGTCAGATTGAGTCTTTCCCTATATTAAATCAAACAAAGTTGATTTTGGGCATTGTTCTGACGCCGGCGTGCACACACTTTGCTCAACATGTAAACGTCACTAGAGATATTCGGATAAAAAAATGTCGTGTGGCTAGGGCCTCCCGTCGGTTAGACCGTTCGCCTGGTGCAGGTCTTTCGAGTTGATGCCACTTCGGCGACCTGCGCGTCGATGGGGATGAAATGATGATGATTAGGACAGCACAACACCCAGTTCCTGAGCGGAGAAAATCTCCGAGGCAATCCCGGGCCCTTATGATTGACATTCTGTCACGCTGACCACTCAGCTACTGGGGGCGCACGATATTCGGATTATGTTATGGTATGTTCGATATGCCTGCCCATCATTGACGCTGATATGGCGCAGACGAATAAGTAAATTCTGCATGATCCACTGAAGTGTCGGAACATCGATGCTGTCGATGACCTCCTGAATGGCTGTTTTCAGCTCAGCAATGGTTTTGAGGTTATTGCTGTGCACCTTGTCTTTACTATAGCCCCACAAAAAGGAAGATCAAGTGTTCAGATCCAGAGAATATGGTGGTCAATCAAGTCCGATACCAGTGGTCTATGGGTACCCCAAAACCAGAATGCGGTCCCTAAAGTGCTCCTCCAGGATATTAAACACTCTCCTGCTACGATGGGGTTGAGCTCCATCTGGCATGAACCATATCTTGTCGAAATGAGGGTCACTTTGGATAATGGGGATGAAATCATCTTCCAAAACCTTCTCGTAGCGTTCGGTAGTCACCGTGTCATCAATAAATATCGCACCGATTATTCCGTGACTGGACACTCGCACCACACAGTCACCCGTTGACGGCGAAGAGATTCTCGATCGCGAAATGCGGATTCTCAGTTCCCCAAATGCGCCAGTTCTGCTGATGGACGAACCCATCCAAATGAAAGCGGGCTTCGTCACTAAACCAAACTATACATGAATATACTATTTCCCACAATTCCCAGCGGCCAACGGTGCAGTTTCAACGTCCTAACGTAAGAATCGTTCAGAAGTTACGACGATTTTATTTTATAAAATTCAATAATTGTCACCCTGTACTTGTAAACGAAACTGATGTAACACGTAGAGTTAACGACCACAGAAATGTTATCTGTAACTATATTTCAAATTCTTTACTTTTATTAATACGTTCAGTGCAGTTGGCAGCCCTGCGCCAGGCGGTGCAATTTTTTGCGTAACCGCAAAGATTAGTTATTTATACTGTAATAATATTTAGTTTAGTACAAGTTACTCATTTCATGCATATATTAGCGTGTTTTTTTAAGCTTACTACTGAGGGTTTCACCTTTCTATACGTATTTTTCTAGAAAATTCGAAAAGATCGTAATGTAGGGTTGTTGTCGTATTTTCGATTATGTTTTGGCGAGGTAAGCTAAGAAAATCCCGTTTAATTGTTCTGTTTTTCTTTCAGCAATTTAAGTAAAGCGCATCCATTCATTATTAACTTCATATTTTCGGAAAGTAGCGTAAATCGTAAGCTGTTTGATTTAGAGTCTTTGGCACGAGTGGTTTGTATACACACAGTTCGCGTTCACTAAAGTTACATTAAAAATTACATTCTACTGTGAATAAGCTAACTAACAGACACTGAAGTTAAGTGAGCGCTGAGTTCTTGTTGTAAGCGAAAAAGTAATGTCATACATCTGAAGCGCTATCCTGGAGGCCTAATTTTTGCAGCTCGTATGTAACGAAAATTTGTGTCGTGTAAAGTGCGTTAAATGATTTAATTCTATTTTTAAGCGTTTAATCTGTGTTGCGATGCGTGATAGGATTGGATGCTGCATTAGGATAGTTATCTTGGGAGTGGTATTTGTTGATGACGGGTGACTGAAGTGGAGAACTGTCTGGGGAATTTAACGAGGCTCTCCTATCGGCTGTAATGTCTACAAAATAAGGAAAGAGAACCCCTGAACAGGATAGGAACATTTGTGCCCTTAGGACTGAATTAGAACACGTGAAATAGAAACAGATATGTTGAAGCGCGAACTGGGTGTAGATAGCAAGCAGTGAGAGAAAGGGGAACCGCTCTTCAACTTCTTCATCTATGTGTAAGCTTACATTATCGAATATATTTGACTTTTTTCCTCAAGTAGAAGAGGAAAAGCTTCAACCAGCTGTAGGTCACAGTTGAGTGTATCAGAGTTTTAGCAAAGCAACTAAATGTAGGTCAGAACGAAAAGAGGGTAGGAAGAAAAGATTCTTGCTGCTAAGTGGTAACCATGGAAGGTGTGTATGACACATGGTACAGGACAAATTAGGAACAGTGTACCAGGCCACAAGTATTGTAAAGTCAAGCGCTAGCTTTAGCCAGGTGCCAGAGCACATAGGGAATTTCAGCAAAGATTTTGTCAAAGAGTATCAGGTCATCGTAGTAGGCGGAGCAGGGAACAGCCTGGTTAAGGACAGTAATTGCAGCGTCAGGGCTGATCTAGATGAAACAGGAGTAGCAACTACACACACAGAAGCCGAAAAATGCTCAGAAGAGTAAACTTAGCTTATTTCACCATAATACTAGAGGATTGAGTAATAAGGTAGAAGAGATTCTTGTCTCTTAAGAAACCTGAGAGAGCTGTGAAAAGATAGACATTTTGTGCCTATCTGAGTCGCCGCATAGCATGGGGTTAACTGCTAACGTTTTCTTCAAATGATTCAAATGGCTCTAAGCACTATGGGACTTAACATCTGAGGTCATCAGTCCCCTAGACTTAGAACTACTTAAACCGAACTAACCTAAGGAAAGCACACACATTCATGCCCGAGGGAGGATTCGAACCTGCGACTGTAGCAGCAGAGCGGTTCCAGACTGAATCGCCGGCTGGAGTGGCCGAGCGGTTCTAGGCGCTTCAGTCTGGAGCTACACGGTTGCTACGGTCGCAGGTTCGAGTCGTGCCTCGGGCATGAATGTGTGTGCTTTCCTTAGGTTAGTTCGGTTTAAGTAGTTCTAAGTTCTAGGGGACTGATGACCTCAGATGTTAAGTCCCATAGTGCTCAGAGCCATTTTATAATTAACCAATGGACATCACACACATTCATGCCCGAGGCAGGATTCGAACCTGCGACCGTAGCAATCGTGTAGCTCGAGACTGAAGCGCCTAGAACCGGACAACGGACAGGACAACGGACGATCACCCACTGAACAGTATAACATTACCATTGAACTAAATTGAAGGGCTATACATTAGGTCCCACAGCAAACAAATGCACAGGATGTTCATCTTAACTGAAGACACTGAAATACCTCATAAGATACACATCGGATCAAAAAAAGTTATAAAAATGTTATAATTTCAATCTGTTTGTCTCGGAGGAGGACATCCAACGATACTACACTCGACCGCCATCTCATCTCGTGCGTGGGTGGCGGGAGACAACTTTGAAATCTTTGATGACAACGCCTGTATTTTTATCCGAGATTACGATTCTATGTCAAAATCTACATATGTTTTGTCTGAAGCATTTTATTCGTTTCGCTACAGAAGGCGCTGTAATCGGAGGATTAGAAATGGGTACACAACTATAATTTACGATATGCTACTCAGTGGCCCTTGAATATCCGATGGAGCGTGGGATCCCACCTCCATGCGGCGAGGATAGGAAGGCCAGTATTTCATAACATCTAATTGGAAACCCGATTCGCAACATTGTATTTCTCCGACATATAGAACAGAGAATTAAGGGACTCGCCACGTATAAGCACACGGCAGTTATACCGCGATTCTGGTATGTCTGTAGGAAATATTGTCACAATACTGCATCATCATAGCTATCATCCAAATAACGCGTCGTTGCATCAATAACGTTATGGTGCCGATTTTCATAACCGGGTAGTGTTTTGTGAATAGGCACGTCAACAGATGCAAACGACCACCCTCCCCCGCCCCCCATCCACCCCTTCCCCCACTATTTATGCCAAGGTATTATTTTCAACTATGGGCAGCAAACTAACACTACAGCTTAAATTGCTGAGTGTGAACGAGCCTAAAAGCGATCTCCCATTTCGTTTTTTATTTTAAAAGAATATAAAATAGTTACTCGTAAAATTGTGTATTAAAACACGTAATATTTACTTGATAATGTTATGTACGATTTACATTTTAATAATAGGAAATAAAGGAGAAGCTATTCTGAAATTTTTTTAAAATAACTTTACACTTAGCGGATTCCAAAAATTGCTGCGAAAGTCGGATCCCACGTACGAATAGTAGAGATAAAACTAAACGAAATTATAATAAGGTATTAAATCGGAGAAAACATAATCTAGTTTCAAAGTAGGTATAATATAACATCTTCCCGGCAGTTATAGAATTCCTGAGTGTTTTCTTTGCCGAGCTCGAGAGGCCTGACAGTCTGGTTTTGTGTCGTATAAGAACTACCTCCCCCCCCCTCCCCCCTCCCCCCTCCCCCCTCCACCCCTCCCTCGCCTTCCCCATTTTTTCCAGTAATTTCATCTTTGAAAGGGTGTTCAATGTTATTTCTCTCTGCTAGTTGTATAGTTATTCTTCACAAGTGATTGCGAGTAAGCTTGAAGGAAGAAGCTTCCACAGCACGACAACACTAAACATGTTCTTCTTCAAGATCTTTCCGCGAAACTGCAGGTTTTCCTCGTTTTGTTTTAGCTGCTTCCTCAGGTGAACTGTACTTCATGTTGGATACCCTCATAAGAAGTGTTTTTGGAATAATAAACTGTTCACTGGCCTTCTTACAACTCACCTGTTTCTGGACTACGTCAATAGCTTTAATCGTTTTAGACAGATTCCACTTTCTCTGATCAACCTTCCCTATTACCCTCTTGGAATCAGCAAGAGAATTCTAAGGGAATAAGATTGTACACTAATACCGGAAGACTTAAAACGCGAAAAAGCGAAGGACCCAGTTTAAGCAACTTCAGGAGGTCCATTTTACGTGTCTAAAGCCTACATTTCACAAGAGAATAATTTTTTAACCACTACCCCAATCAAAATATAAAAACGTCTGATGCAAAAAATGCATCAAAGTATAGCAGATATGCTATGTGTGAGTACCGTATCAAACATTACTACGAAAAATACCAATTTTCCATTTATGCGTTTACACTCTATTTGAATAATTGCATTTCATGTAATTTACCTGGCGGCCATTAGATAGCATTCATGATATAGGGTTTGTTTTTACGACTGCGCCAACATTCAACATTCCTGGTGGAAACTATTCTAGAAGCTTCACATTTCACTTCATACATACATAATTTCCTGATTTCGCTATTTAAAACATCACTACCAAAAAAAACTATAAACATAATTTCTCAAACAAGTAAACTCGTCGCAAATAAATATGATTTTCAGAGGAAATATTTTTCACACGTAAGGAGGCAAATTTTCAAAGAAGCGGCAGTACTATAGACGGTTAGCAAAAATCAGCGGATTTACATGCATGCGGGCGAAACACAGCGCTCTCCGACTGGCCTTCCAGTTCTGGTTTTTCAAAAATGGTTCAAATGGCTCTGAGCACTATGGGACTTAAAATCTGAGGTCATCAGTCCCCTAGAACTTAAAACTACTTAAACCTAACTAACCTAAGGACATTACACACATTCATGCCCGAGGCAGGATTCGAACCTGCGACGTAGCGGTCGTGCGGTTCCAGACTGAAGCGCCTAGAACCGCTCGGCCACAGAGACCGGCTCTGGTTTTTAATTGACCGCTTGGTTACAGCTGGGGCGGTGTGGTGGGGATAGTGCGACACCCTGTGACGTTTCCGTCATCGCCGAAAGCCATATTTTTCTAGACGCTACGGTGACACACTCCTTTTGACGAACAATGTATGAACGAGCGAAGACAGAGCACGCTTGGCGCTGAAACCTTGTTAGACAATGAGTAATTTGTAGTAGTCTGCTTTTCATTTAATTAAAATGTCTGTCGAATTCATGCTCCTCCAACACACACTGCTTGCCACAAACTTGGATAAGCAGTCAGAATGACTAGTTTACAAAATCAAATGACTCTGAACATAACTGCAATGTCGAAGGTTTCCATATACATTACGTATAAAAGCCTGTTATACCTCTGCAAAAAGATGCATTCAGTTTGTTGCTTGTGTTTCGGATGCTACGGATTGCTAGACCTGAGATATTTGTTGTGGCTTACCTTCTGACTGCTGTCGATGATCCGTGCTCTTACTGCATTTCAAGGTCTTCTTAGAATTTGTTATGTCAGAACGGACATATTCATGTTGTCTGCACTCATTTCGTCTCGAACTGATGCTAAGCAACGGCATGGGCCACCATAAAGTTTCCTGTATTCTTAGGATCTACGTCTCGTCGCGGTATGTTGTTTTCTCTAAGAGGCTATGCAGAATATAATCACTGCACAATAAAGGAAACTATCAGCGATAACAGTAGGAACGTAGTGGGGATAGGACGACTGGGGAAATGCCATTAAGGATAACCAGCCTCTGCAATTAAAAAAATAGTATAATGTAAGAAAAAATTTAAATGGGGAGGAAAAGTGAAAAATTCAGTAAACTTGATCTGTCGAGAGAAGTGTTTCGCTGTGTTTAAATAATAAAAAACTGTTTCGGAAATCATTCCAAGGTAAAGATCTTCAAATCACTTACACCTTTTCCCAGGTTCAAATGGTTCAAATGGCTCTAAGCGCTATGGGATTTAACAACTGAGGTCATCAGTCCCATAGACTTAGAACTAATTGAACCTAACCAACCTAAGGACATCACACACATCCATGCCCGAGGCAGGATTCGAACCTGCGACCGTAGCAGTAGCGCGGTTTCGAACTGAAGCGCCTAGAACCGCTCAGTCACCGCGGCCGGCCCTTTTCCCAGGTCCATGCTCAATATGCATCAGCATACAAATATCAGTTAACTGAATCTATATCACGAAGAGGTACAGATGTAAGCAAGTGTTTCGGCCAAGACTATAACGGAGTTACGTTATGAGTGGCGTATACAATAGTGTGCGAAGAAGAAGCAACTAATAATATAAATTTAGTCCCTGTAGGCACTGTAAAAGTTAAGAGGATAATCAAGAAACAGTCCTGTATTTCAAAACATCTACAAATTTTTTGGTCACGGTTTGCTACGGTGACAGAATTTAAAAACTTATCTCATCAGAGAGGGCATAGAAGAAAGATTTGAAACTTGAGTCATTTAAACCGCAAGCAATCTTAATCCCTCACAAAGATTTATCACCCCTCAGTCAGAAGATCTCTTCCATCCTTAAACCTAAAAAGCACAGAAGTAACTTTTTTCTCTTCAGCAAAGAGCTTGGGGATAATTTTGGGCCATCACTTCATAACACCGAAACCGCAGATAAAATATCTTCTGCACAATACAAACATTTTCGCCGTTTAATATCTGTTGATAACTTCCAATATACTGCTATTTCTAGATCGGTAAGTTTTATTAAGGAAAATATATTTAATATGTTATGGATGCAATAGTAACTATAATGTAAATATTATAAATTTCTGGGTAATCGCCAAAAAAACATTGTTTAATTGTTTAAATGTATCGATAGCAACGACGAAATGGCAACAGCTGTGCCAATGTTTATCTCTGCGTATGGAGAGACTCTATCGCACTGCGAGCGAGGTGAACACAGCAGCTTGAGTCTTGAAAGAATGCGGAAGTGTTTGTTGGGCGATCCCGCAGACGCGGTGTGCAGTTATGGTCGCGCCAGTATAGGCGCATCTATTTCATTTACCAGTGAGTATTGAGTTGGACGGTCGGAGTGGACAGGGAGAAGTTCAATTCTAACTATTGCCTCTCCCATAATTATCAATGGCTCTGGAGAAGACTCGTGGTGGTCAACCAGCAGCAGCAGCAGCAGCAGCAGCAGCAGGAGCAGCTCAGTATTGTCGTAGGCTAAATTCTTCGTCGCCCGCACAGCTACAACATTGTAAGACTGGTAACTGACAGAGTATAACTAATATTGCACCAGAATGAGACTTTCACTCTGCAACAGAGTGTGCGCTGATGTGAAACTTCCTTGCAGATTAAAACTGTGTGCCGGACCGAGACTCGAACTCGGGACCATTGCCTTTTGCGGGCAAGTGCTCTACCAACTGAGCAACCCAAGCACGAATCACGCCCCGTCCTCACAGCTTCACACCTGCCAGTACCTCGTCTCCTACCTTACACACTTTACAGAAGCTCTTCTGCGAAGAGTTAAAACCTGTAGGGCACCTGTGTTCTCTTTGTCCTCAAACGTCATCACCAAGCAGGGTCCCTTTTCTTTCCATGCAATAATCGAGTTTTGTAAAGATACGTAAACCGATTATCTATTTACAGCCACTTTTGTTTGCTTGCTAATGACCAGTATCAGTCTAAATTGTGCTCCGCAGTAACTGTTCAGTCTCATATTTCATAAGAGAAGCTTAATTGATTTGTAATTTTGAGTATTAACTTCACTGACTTGAAGTAACGTAAACTTTCACTGGAATAACTAATAGCCAAAGATACAGTACAAATTTAAAGTGCGCAATTTCAGTTACTCTGAATTTAGCTTAGCAAGTGACTTCTGCTGGCTTCTTGGTACGTATTTTATTGTTCTTATGTTAAAAGTACATTGAAGGAAAGAAAATCAAAAAGATAAACACTTTCTGTTATTTGGGATCCATTTTAGAAATCGAGGGAAAATCAGACTCAGAAATCAATAAAAGAATTAGTAGCGGACGGAGGGTCATTGGGATGCTTAACTCAGTCTTATGGAGCAGGAATGTAATGAGCAGAACTAAAAAATTAATATACAAATCCATATTAGAGAGAGTGGTTCTGTATGGAACGGAGACCTGGACAATTAACATGAAGCACATTAAAAAATTACAAGCTCTAGAGATGGACTTTTGGAGAAGATCGGCAAGAATCTCCAGGAAAGAAAAGATAAGGAACACCGAAGTAATAAGGAGAATGGAAATAAAAGAAAGAATATATGACGTAATGGATAGGAAGAAATTACAGAGGTACGGGCATGTACGACGAATGGAGGAAGCCAGAATACCAAAATTGATACTGGAGTGGGAACCGGAGGGGAGAAGAAGAATAGGACGACATGTGACCACCTGGCTCCAAAATGTACAGCACACAATGAGGAGAATGGGCGCAGAGGAAGAGGACACGCAAGATCGAAACACCTGGAGAAATATTTTGAGAGTATAGTTTAAGAACGTTTATTGTTTGTATTGTCATTTCCATGTAAATTATTATGTTGGAGATAAGCCTCTGTAATGAGGAAAAGCTCAAAATAATAATAAAATGTTAAAAGTAAATCAATTGCTCATTTGCTTGAAATAAATTCAGTTCAGTCTTTCAATAATTAAAAGCAAATTACATGCCTTTTTCCAAATTTTCTATTACGTTACGCTGAGGCTACTGAAAATCATTTTTTTACCTAACAAAGTTTCAGTTACAGTCAGTTATTTACTCGTATTTAACCAGCAGCTTTATTTAACTTTAGTATTTCAGAGTAAGTGACCGCAATCTCAGTGCTTTCTTATTCATTTATTTTTTTCGTCAACTGTTGTGTTTTGGATAAGTGTGGGCTGACGACCGTTTAATTTTCACTTTATTTTGCTAAGCAGTATTTTTTGTATTAAATATTACGTAATACCCTTCCCCCACACCACTGTGTGGTTCGTGAGCGATTGCACTAAATTCCAACAATTTCAAAATTATAATCACTATTTAGATTAGGTTTAGAATAGATTCTTCTTTCAGAAGCGTCTGTTGTACACTTCCCTCCTATTATACGGTGTTATTTTCCTTCTGTAACGATAGCCTTACTCATTGTAAAATTCCATAAGGCATACGCGATCACCGCCATTTATATCGCAATCCAACTAGGTAGAGTGAGGTTATAACTTAGACTGGACTGAACACACCACTACAATCTGTAATAAGGTTTCAGTGTCAATTGTAAAAAAGAATTTTCTGGTTTTCTGTCGAACTTAAAAGTTGATTATGATGCTCCTCTTCTCCAACGACTTTTATTTGGAAGATCATGCTGGCTGGTGTCTTCACCTGACTATTTGTTGAGAAAAATTGCTGCTCCAATTTCTTTATAAATATATCGAGTAATAGTCCAACTGGACTGCTAAACTACATAAACAACCTAGAGCTGCAATTTTTCTCAACAAAACATCAGATTAATGATAAAGTTGTCTTTTACAAGAGATACGTTGATTATGTAATCCTTTTTTTTAATAGTACAAGTGATGAAATAGACAGTCTTGCAAATCAACTCAGGAAAATATCCAAAAATATCAACTAGACTGTAAAACATGAAAAACAGAAATTTCCTTGACGTTACAGTTATGAACAAAAACGAGAAACACCAGTTTGGCATATTCAGGAAACCAATAACCAATTGTGGAAGTAACAAAAATAAGTTTTGTCACCCACGTCAACATAATAGCTCTTTTCAAAGCAATGCTGAATCAGATACATAAGATCCTACTCGATAAAACAAAGGGACTAAAATAAATTAATATAATTGAAACTATCTGCGAATATGGTTACAATCCTTTCTTCGACAATCTTTAAAATAGAAACGAAACAAATCTACAGGTGTTGGGCAAAACTGTGAAAACACTGCAAGAAATACGAACTTGAACACAAAGACAGATGTCACCCAAAACTATAGGATACGCTGTTGTATCTGACCGTGAACAGCACCTTGCACCGTCCAGAATACGTTGCGAGTATCAGTCACGGTCATCAGTGTTCTGTGTAGTTGTGAGCGCATTATATTGGAGCTAAGAGAATTCTAATATGGCCAGATTGTTGGTGCTAGTATGGTGGTGCTTCCGTAATCAAGGTAACCGATGTGACGAAAAATAAAAGAACAAGCTGCAAAAATTTCTTCAGAACTTCCCTGTCAGGGCAAAACAACGCGAAGGAAGCTGTCGAATTCCGTCTCCTGATGGTAAACATTTCTCTTTCTTACATGAAGCATAAAACAATCTGTTCACAAACAAACATCATCCAAATACAGTTCATGAATGAGGAGTCTGCTGCGTAAAGTTTTCTAAAATAGAGAATGTAGATGAATTTGTTCCTATCTGTCTTGTGGTGTTGCGATGAAATGCTAACTATTTGATTACTCAAGTACTGAGTTCGCGTCAACCCAGTGAAACCTTCGTTGAGTGCCGCCTTCATAGCACTGAAATTTTAATAACCAATAGTGTACATCTGCTGGGGTTCTCGGCACTGTTTTCAGATTACTGTGCCACTCTCTTAAGTCGGAATTGTAAATAGATTATAGAATGTGATTCCAGATTACACAACCGATCCAGACACCTACGCCTATTAAATAATCGTCAAAAGTGGTTCAGTCGGTAGCTGACTGTATGGCAGATGTCACAGGTATTGGAAGTGCTGCGGAAAATAGAATATTCAACATCAGTCTACGAAGGGTTTCTGTGTCAGGACTCCTTTTGTGTCTCCTGTGGAAGTATACGATTCTGTTAACAAGGAGTAACGACCAAATCAGTTGCAGGCCCAGTTTTTGTTAAAGCGGTAAGGCGTTGGTCAGGTATTTGGTATTACACTTTATTGGCGATATCCACCACTGAAATTACAGAAAATTTCGATTAATGTCATCTTGACATTGCTGCACTGAAGTTCTCCTATCTATAGCCATGTGAAATGGGAAGAACCTTTTCAAATTTGAAAAACTTGTTGACTGACAAAAGGATGAGAGTTATTACTTAGTGCCCGGAAGAAATATTTTATAATATATTGTAACATACTCAATTCATAGTCATTAGACACTTAGTATTAGTACTTTGCATGTTAAATATTGTTAATAGAGTATTTGAGCCTGTACGGAGTTCTTACCTTGCACTGGTTCGTCATTGTAAGTACGCGGTTGGTATATTACTGTGTGTTTCCTGTACTGCAGTGCAAATTTACGGAATTGTAATGTCTGTATCTGGCATACACGAATATTTAGATTTTTTAAATTCTATAGTAGCTTCGGCTCAAATTATTACACAGATTGACTACGTCTACGTGTACGTCTGCGTTGATACTCTGCATATCACATTTAAGTGTCTGGCACAGGGTTCATCCAACCACCTTCACAATTCTCTATTATTCCAATCTCGTATAGCGCACGGAAATAACGAACCCCTATATCTTTCCGTACGAGCTCTGATTTCCCTTATTTTATCGTGGTAATCGTTTCTCCCTATGTAGGTCAGTGTCAACAATATATTTTCGCATTTGGAGGACAAAATTCGTGACTGTAATTTCGTGAGAAGATTCCGCCGCAACGTCAAACGCCATTGTTTTAATGATGTCCACCACAAATCCTGTATCATTTCAGTGAAACTCTCTGCCCTGTTTCGCGATAATGCAAAACTTACTGCCCTTCTTTGAACTTCTTGGATGTACCCCGTCAATTTTATCTGGTAAGGATCCCACACCGCACAGCAGTATTCTGAAAGAGGACGGACAAGCGTAGTATTCTAAAAGAGGACGGACAAGCGTAGTGTAGGCAGTCTCCTTAGTAGATTTGTTACATTTTCTAAGTTTCCTGCCAATAAAACGCAGTCTTTGTTTACCCTTGCCCACAACATTTTCTATGTGTTCCTTCCAATTGAAGTTGTTCGTAATTGTAATTCCTAAGTATTTAGTTGAATTTACGGCCTTAAGATTTGACTGATTTATCATGTAACCGAAGTTTAACGGATTCCTTTTAGTAGTCATGTAGACGACCTCACACATTTCGTTATTTAGGGTCAACTGTCAATTTTCGCACCATACAGATATTTTTTCTAAATCGTTTTGCATTTATTTTTGATCTCCTGATGACTATTAGTCATCTGCAAACAACCTAAGACGGCTGCTCAGATTATCTCCCATATCGTTTGTATGGATAACGAGCAGCAAAGGGCCTATAACACTACGTTGGGGATCGCCGGAAATCACTTCTGTTTTACTCGATGACTTTCCGTCAGATACTACGAACTGTGGCCTCTCTGACAGGAATTCACGAATCCAGTCACATAACTGAGACGATATCTATAAGCACGCAATTTCACTACAAGCCGCTTGTGTAGCACAGAGTCAATCCGGAAATCCATAAAAACGGAATCAATCTGAAATCTCTTGTCAATAGCACTCAACACTTCATGCGAATAAAGAGCTAGTTGTGTTTCACAAGAACGATGTTTCCTAAATCCATGTTGACTGTGTGTCAATAGACCGATTTCTTCGAGGTAATTTACAATGTTCGAACACAATACAAGTTCCAAAATCCTGCTACATATCGATGTTAATGATCTAGGTCTGTAATTTAGTAGATTACTGCTACTACCTTTCTTGAATATTGGTGTGACCTGTGCAACTTTCCAGTCTTTGGGTACGGATCTTTCGTCGAGAGAACGATTGTACATGATTGATAAGTATGGAGCTATTGCATCAACATATTCTGGAAGGAACCTAATTGGTATACAGCCTGGACCAGAAGACTTGCTTTCATTAAGTGATTCAAGTTGCCTTACTACTCCGAGGATATGTACGTGTACGTTACTCATGTTGGCAGCTGTTATTCATGCGAATTCTGGAATATTTACTTCGTCTTCTTTTGTGAAGGTATTTCGGAGGGCAGTGTTCAGTAACCCTGATTTGGCAGCACTGTGTTCGATAATATATCCATTGCTATCTGAGACTAAAAAATGGATATTGTAACACAATGGCTCAACATGAATAAAGTTTCGCTCACGTATTTTTCACGTTATACATTGCATGTGAATCAATGAAGTTAATCACAGTGTTATACATATAAAGGCTCAACAGTTATACATATAAAGGTACAACAGTCCGAATACCCATTCTTGGAATAGTATTTCGAGAAAATTCCAGAGTCTATTATCAGTTCACATATGATGCTCTAATGTCACAACTGGTTAAGCGAAGTCTTTGTGAATGCAGACATAAACAGAGACCGTTCAATCGTGCACTTACGTCTACTTGATAGACTCCAAAAGCTGAAGCAGTACTATTGAATAAATCACTTACATTTCGTGCGTGGTTTCCATTCGCCTCTCCTACTACAGACGTCCCGAACTCTTGAAAAATTTCAATTTTAATAGCATTTTTACCCTGTAATTCTTTCTCAGAAATAAGAAGCAATTATGTCGTTCTGTTTGTCTCATCAAAAGACGTTTTGGTGTAGTAGAACAGTCAAAGCTAAAAAAGAAAACAAACTGATGTGTTTATGCAAGTGCCTTACAAGGTTACGAAAGTTTGTAGGTGACTGTTCTGTGAGCAGGTTGTGGCTAGTCGTCTACATGTAAAATAATGAAGTGTGAAAGTGTGAATACAGCAATTTTTTTAGCTGGGAGTCCTCTTCTGGGTAGTTCTGTTGCCTGGTGCAAGTATTTTTATTCGATGCCACTTCGGTGACTTGCGCGTCGATGATGACAAAAAAAAAAAGAAAAAGAAAAAGTTATCTACAGGCGACATCCGTGATTGAGAGTGAGACACCCTAACAAAAAACCCATTTTCTTTTTTTTTCTTTACAGATTAAAAAATATGGAACGGCTCACGATCCAGCGTGTCATCCTTGCGCAGGGGCCACGGTCATCCTTCCTGCATCACCCCAGCACCAGCACACGTACCACCGAAGCGAGTACAGACCACGAGCTGGTGACGTTTAGGTGCAAACAGGTCACAGATCTCTTTGACGTTCCAAAAGGTATTTAAGGTGCAAGAGTTAAACGAGAGAAATAGTACATACATCTACCCTACTGTGAAGTTTCTCCTCTCCGCATTCTTCACGTCATTTTGTTGGAACGAGAATCAGCCATAGCGAATCGGAAAGTTAGTCTAAGATTATCATCTAAAGTATTTGATCAAACACGAAGATTTAATTTTCAGGCAGGGATATTTGAATTTCATCTCACAGCGCAGCGAACTCATAAATCTCTGTGACCTAGCGGTCTCGGTTAATTTGTTTTTGCGCGCCCAAGTTGAAATTAATGAGTTCGTCTCGGCGCATAAAATTTGGAAATCGATGAGAACCACGCAGTATTACAGACAAAATTACCATCGAAAATGAGACCAAGAAAAGTCTCCGCTGTATGCTACACGACATTCCGGAGGAACATGAGATATTGGAAAAGAATTTCGTCAGCCAAATCATTCCCTTAATGCCTCACGTTCATTGCCCTCCTGTGTTATCCGTGGGCTGATGTATTGAAAAGATTTGCACGTTAATGTGAAGTGTATTTCGTGTCTCAGGATGCGAATAAATAAATCGGTTGTTCAACGATTCAGATATTTGTTAGTTTGTGTGTTTGTGTGTGTGTGTGTGTGTGTGTGTGTGCGTGTGTGTGTGTGTGTTTGTGTGTGTTTTGGGGTATGGAGATGGGGAGCACTTGGGTAACATTTTTCCGTGTTATTGCCTAACAAGTTTGACCCGTAAATCGACAACTGCATTGCCGACACGGTCGATTAGATTGCATTGCGAGATGCAACAATGAGCGCGGAGAGCCCTCTGAATTTGAATTTTACGTCGTTTCCCGTACTTTCTTTTGCGAAGGAAGAGAACAATATTTAGAGGTAACGCCCCGGTGACGTTGAGTTAATTAGGCACGGAGGATTATCTCGGACTGAACCATAGTTGCAGAAGGAACTGTCCGTGGTACTGTTTAAAGGATCAGCAGGCTATTCACATAAAGGAAACAACGGTACCTAAATTAAGATAGATGTCTAGAGATATGAGTACCATACCGCTCTGTAATTCAGCTTCTAAACCTACTGTCATTTCACATTTGGTGCTCCTGTTCTTGCGGCTTTGCAGGCACAGTCATCGTGAAGATTTATGTAGCGTCTCAGAAAAATGAACTTCAAAATAATAAAATTTCCCAGCCACTAAGATGCTGAATGAACAGGCAGATGGTGAATACAACAAATTACTCTCTCTTAATACATCAGCCTCACAAGAAGCAATGAATACAATTTCCTTATTCCTGTCTCAAACATAAATGCCCCTTATCATCTCCATCTCATTGCACATAACCTGGTCTCTGTCTGTCCGCCATTCTGTCTCTGTCTCTCTCCTGATTCCTCGTCCTCCTCCGTCCCTTCTACTAGCTCCCACACAGTTCATACTTATCGTCACTTTGCAGGCATTTCCATGTCATTTGTATGCATAACGAGAATAATATGAAATTATTACTACCTTACAATATCAGCTAGTATAAATTACACGCATAGCAATAGAAACAGTCAATTGTGACGATTATTTTGAGTCACGCTGTATGTTAATGAGCGTATCAAATCTAGTGTTGGAAGTGTAAGAATTTTTTAATTTTTATTTTATTTCGTCAGTCTATGTAAATGTAAATAATACGAAATTCTGTGCTTCAGTTTTCTAATTAAAACCATAAACAATGTCGTTCTATTACAGTTAGGCGATAAACTGAAGCAGATGTAGCGCTCATTACGTCTATTCAGAAAATGTGACAGTTGTTTCGAAAGTCACTGAACAGCAATTACTAAAAATATTACGACTGCAATCGGAATATTATTAATAAATATATCCCTAATCTAGACGTTACGCTTCTGGGCAGCACACAACCTAACGGCAACTAAAACGTCGTAAAATAAAGGTACACAAATAATTGTTTGGCACTGGTGTGCAAAACGTAAGGACGAAAAGATTTTCGCATGATTTGTCACTGCCAAGTCACACAGCTTGATGAAAATTTGGACGGTACGCAGAAGGAACTGTTGCAACATAATACAGAATATAACTGAAAGAAGTATGCAATAATACGAACAGAAATGACACTTTTATTCAAAGACAAGTTACACAGCTCGATGAAAATTTGGACAGTACATAGAAGGAACTGCTGCAAAAGAATGCAAAAGATAACTGAAAGAAGTGTGCAATAATACGAACAGAAATGACATTTTTATTCAAAGACAATAATTACACTGACGTTAGTGCGATTAACGATAGTTCAATGATCAATACAAAAAGCGCAACATGGTTTTCAATAGGGTGTGTTCACCACGGACAGCAGTGCATGACCTGCAACGTTCACCCACACTTGCCACAAGGTTTGTAAGGAATCCTTGAGGTAGTATGTTCCATTCTACTATTAGTGCGGCTGACAACTGCTAAATGGTCGATAGTGCATTTTAAAGTGCTGCAGTCAGTCTTGCCAAAGCATCGAAATCGTGCTCAGTGGGATTTAAGTCGAAGAAACGGACAAACCAATGATTCGTCCAGTATTCTCTAGTTCCAACAGCTTCCCCACCTGCTTTTTTCGATGAGGTAGCGCAGTGTCTTCCATGAAAATGAAGTCAGGGCCGAATGCACCCATGGCCACGTGGGGATGGAGTACAGTGTGACAGTAACGTTGACAGCTGAATGTATCGTGTTCAGAACATTGGAATTCAGTATGCCCATCCAACATGTCCCTCCCCACACCATACCTCCTGAAACACCAAAACTATCATGTTCGACAATGTCCATGAGCAGAGTACGTGTTTCCAGCTTTTGCCATATGGAAGTACGTAATCCACCTAGCAACAGTATCGAACGTGATCGTTTTGGCGGTCCAGGTGTTCTGATGTTTGGTTGGTTCAAATGGCTTTGAGCACTATGGGGCTTAACTTCTGAGGTCGTCAGTCCCCTAGAACTTAGAAATAAATCTAAGTAACCTAAGGACATCACACACATCCATGTCCGAGGCAGGATTCGAACCTGCGACCGTAGCGGTCGCGCGGCTCCAGACTGTAGCGCCTAGAACCGCACGGCCACGACGGTCGGCTATGATGTTGGGAGGCAAACTGTCTCGTAAACGTATTGATCTCCAGAGCGTTGAGCACGATACACTCATCGGTCAACGTTATTGTCTCACTACTTTCCTATGAGCGTTTTTTCAGGTGTGGTTTCTGCCCTGACTTCATTTTTGTGGATGACAATGCGCGGCCACATCGAACAGCGCAAGTGCAGGAGCTCTTAGAATGAGAGGATATTCAGTGAATGGAGTGACCTGCCCGTTACCCCGAAAATACAATCGGGCGCGTACGTGATGCATTGGGGAGACGTATTGCGGCACGTTCACGTGCACCAACGACCATTCAGCATTTTCCAGAGCTGTGTGGAAGAAATGAACGCCGTACCACAAGAGCCCGCTACCAATCTTGTGGCGAGCATGGGAGCACGCTGTAGAACATGCACTGCCGTCCGTGGGTCACAGACCCTATTAAGAACCAAGTCGCGCCTTTTGTGAAGTCCAGCGGACTAATATAATTCGGGGTGACCTCAGTGCAATTTTTGTCTTGAAAATGACACGGATGCGACCATCATGATGCTGGAAACAGAATCTGGATTCATCCGAAAAAAATGACGTTTTGCCATTCGTGCACCCAGGTTCGTCGTTGAGTACACCATCGCAGGCGCTCCCGTCTGTGATGCAGCGTCAAGGGTAACCGCAGCCATGGTCTCCGAGCTGATAGTCCATGCTGCTGAAAACGTCGTCGAACTGTTCGTGCAGATGGTTGTTGTCTTGCAAACGTCCCCATCTGTTGACTCAGGGATCGAGACGCTGCTGCCCGATCCGTTACCGCTATGCGGATAAGATGTCTGTCATCTCGACTGCTGGTGATACGAGGCCGATGGGATACAGCACGGCGCTCCGTATTACCCTCCTGAACCCACTGATTCCATATTTTGCTAACAGTCACTGGATCTCGACCAACGCGAGCAGTAATGTCGCGATACGATAAACCACAAACGCGATAGGCTACGATCCGACCTTTATCAAAGTCGGAAACGTGATGGTGCGCATTTCTCCAACTTACACGAGGCACCACAACAACGTTTCACCAGGCATCGCCGGTCAACTGCTGTTTGTGAATGAGAAATCGGTTGGAAACATTCCTCATGTCAGCACGCTGTAGGTGTCGCCACCGGCGCCAACCTTGTGTGAAAGCTCTGAAAAGCTAATCATTTGCATATCACAGCATCATCTTCCTGTTGGTTAAATTTCGCGTCTGTAGCACGTCATCTTCGTGGTGTAGCAATTTTAATGGCCAGTAGTGTATATACGGTCCAGGTTTCATGGAGCTAGGTGACTTGGCAGTGCCACATCACGCGAAAGTTACTTTCGTTCTCAGGCTTTCCCCATCAGTGTCTTAGAACTTCATGTATTAAAAAGAAAAACTTCATTAGCTGGCATGTGTACGTCTCCACCTTTTTCTCTCACCGACAAATTGTAAGGATTTTTCATTTCATAAAAAATGAGAGCATGATGATGTAGTTGTAAGTAGGCTGTTTAGGGTTTCTTATTGGTAACGCCACGTAGTGCGCTCTGTATGAAAGTCACTGGCTGTGCTGTGTGCGGTCTGTGGCTAGTTTGCACTGTTGTCTGCCATTGTAGTGTTGGGCAGTTGGATGTTAACAGCGCGTAGCGTAGCGCAGTTGGAGGTGAGCCGCCAGCAGTGGTAGATGTGGGGAGAGAGATGGCGGAGGTTTGAAATTTGTAAGACTGGATATCATGAACTGCTATATATATGAGAACAC
Organism: Schistocerca americana; assembly: GCF_021461395.2. NCBI lineage: Eukaryota > Metazoa > Arthropoda > Insecta > Orthoptera > Acrididae > Schistocerca > Schistocerca americana. The sequence goes on along the minus strand of NC_060126.1, from coordinate 248,533,166 downwards.
TATTAAGGTAAATACATTGTTTGTTCTTTATCAAAATCTTTCATTTGCTAACTATGCCTATCAGTAGTTAGTGCCTTCAGTAGTTAGAATCTTTTATTTAGCTGGCAGTAGTGGCGCTCGCTGTATTGCAGTAGTTCGAGCAATGAAGATTTTTGTGAGGTAAGTGATTTGTGAAAGGTATAGTTTAATGTTATTCAGGGCCATTCTTTTGTAGGGATTATTGAAAGTCAGATTGCGTTGCGCTAAAAAATATTGTGTGTCAGTTTAAGCACAGTCGTTTATAATTATTCTAAGGGGACGTTTCATATGTCGACCCTTAGCCGAGGATACCTCACTGGAATCTTCTGATATTTTCTTGTAGTTTGTGTAATTGGTGTAGCTTTTGTTTATTGCTAGCAAGTAATTGTAGAGAGAATTTCCTTTGTAGTCATAGTTTTTCATTCTTGTACAGTAAAACAGTTGTGGCATGCTTGTAGATTTGTACCAAGTATTTCGCAGCTGCACTTGCAATTAACGAGATATTATTTTCAATGCTATGTTAATGTGTTTTCTTATTTTGCTCTTCAAATTGTGGTTTTCTGTGTTGTGTGAAATATTGTGACAATAATGGCGTGTGAAAAACGTAATACTAGGCTCCAAAGTAATCTGAGAAATGACAGTGAAGACGAAAGTAGTGTGTTAGCGCCGCCGTGTAATGAATTAACTAATGTTCAAAGTAGTAATTTGGTAATTGTGCATAGGGAAATGGAGTGGGCTGCAAATAATGGTGGAGGCAGTGAAACAATTAGTGAACAGGGAAGCATTATCGATCGATCGGTCGGCAACAGCTCGCCTCAGGAATCCGAAATGACAGGACACAATCTTGCAAATACTGTAGATTCAGGTTTTACGTCCTCACTGTTTTCTCAAATCAGTCAAGACACATTTTCTGCTTGTCAAAATGTGCAAATGCACTGCCGAAAAGCATAGAGGAACAGATTCCAGACACTAATACATTATTATTGCAATTAATGCAACAAATGAAACAAAATCAGAGACAAACACAGCAACAGTTAGACACAATGGAACAAAATCAGAGACAAACAGAGCAAAAGCTTCAAAAGTTAGACACAATGGAACAAAAGCTTCAAAAGTTAGACTCAGTGGAACATAAGCTTGAACAAAAACGTGAAGATTTAACTACTGAGTTACATAAAATCAAATCGAAATGTCAAAAAGTCTGTAATGACGTAAAAACACAAATTTGTGAGCATTTCCAACCTATTTTTTCGCGGCATGAAAATACATTACAGAATCACGAAGCAGCCATAAAAGAACTGCAAACTATTGTTCATGAAAATCATGAGACCTTGCAAGCTAAGATTGACTCAGTTGCATCTACCAATTCGGTTACGCAACTTGCAAAAACTCAGGAAAACTTAAAGGACACAGTAGATAGGATTTCAACACAAATGGACATTCCGAAACTTGGTTCAGAAAAACACACTGAGGAAATAAGTACACTATCGGAGAAAGTAGCCGAACTTTCGGATCAGTTCACTAACTTATCTGCAAAGGTAGATTATGATCTGAATGACACAAGACCTGTAGCCATCACTGACACAGAAGAGTGTGAACAAATTAAGAAATTCAAACAAAATCAGAATCAAATTAATACGCAACACAAAAAAGATATCCGGGAAGTACAAGATCAGTTGGCACAAGTAGTACAAGAATTACATATTTCAGAGGACACTCGCGCTCCAACACGGGAAGAGGGACTAAGAAAAACGGAAAAGCCGCAAAATAATAACACAGGGCATTTCGGAAATTATGAGGGAAATTGGCAAGGTGCACCGAATTTTGAGATGGAACCGCCGACACGACGTAACAATGACCGATGTGCGACCCGCCGACACGATGATTTTGACTATAAGCTGTTCATTACTACACGTAAATTGAAAACATTTAAGAATTCTGGCAACGACATTCATCTACAAGCGTGGCTCCATCAATTCTCTCATTGTTTTCCTCCCAACTGGTCATTAGAGCACAGATTAGAATTCATGTGTGGCTACTTAGAGAATGAACCAGCTGAAAGAATGCGATCGGTCATTCATGATTGTCACAGTGAAGGAGAATTTTATCATGCCTTCCTCTCAGCATATTGGTCTCATGCTACACAAGACCGAGTAAAACATACCATCATAATGATGAAACATTTCGAACAATCTGAATTTTCCAGTCTTGTGAAATATTTTGAAGACATGTTGCACAAGAATCAGTACCTCTCAAGCCCATACAGCCCCTCAGAACTCATCTGGATTTGCTTAATCAAATTGCCTGAACATTTACGACAAATTTTTTTGGCAGAACGCTGCAAAGACGACATTGAAGCTTTTCAGGGACTCTTACAAGAATTGGAAATTGACACTGACAATCGCGGGATGCGAAAACAGGAGCACAACAATTACAGGTCACATCCGTCACAATTCCACAATGACAGAAATAATAAATGGATACGACAAGGCTATTCTTAAAACGTAAATCGTGACCAAAACAGACACCACCCGTATGACAACCGTTGGCAGAGTAGCAATAATTGCAGGGAAAGATCAACTCTCCGCGGTAATGACTATCACAGAGACAATCAGAGAAACAGACAATATGGGAACCAAAATAATTATTATCAAGGGAGACAGAATAACTTCAGAGGCAACAGTCCAGCGCGCAGTTACGATTCGGGGAGAAATTCTCCACCACGTGACCGACAAGAAAGAAACTATGGAATCTACCGACATGACGACAGACGATATGATCCTAACGACAGACCTGAATTGCATCAGAACTGGCGAGCTTCAAACAGGGCTGGGCCCTCTCGACAAGGTGAATTTGTAGAAGTTAGGTCTCCTAATCCCAATAGCAACGCGCGCCAACAAAGAGACAGACAATGACTCGCACCGCAGGCAGCCATGTGCGCCGGCTTGCTCAGCGAAAAATAACATAGACGCTAACCTTGAGAAAAATTTTAGCATTCCTTACCGACGTATACAACATGATAATTCCGCTGAAGCTGGAGCTCTGCGTAGTAGGAAGAGTAAAGGCTTGCACCACATTTCACATGTAAAATCGTTTATTGAAAGATATTGTGCTTTTTAACTTAGTCTTTACTATAAAATTTTTCACTTTACATTACTAGTACAATTTGTCACACTGAGGAACTTAACATGCAACAATGTTTTGAAGTTAACTATCCAGTCTAGAACCTAGGGAACATCTTTAAACAGAAATTACGAATGCATTGTTATAGTGAACAGATGACACAGTATTGTTATTTGTACATTCTTGCTTGTTAGTTGCACGATTACGTAACGACTATCTGGCTTACATATTTAGAACATGTACTGGTACTGCTAATGACATTTTAATGCAACATTTTGGTTTACTTGAAAATACATTCTGGATTTAAAGTACTTTCTGCGAGATACCAGATGACAGTGGTTAGTTTATGTGACAGCTACACGATTTTATCACGACGCTACTAATGAGTGACAATTTACAATGTTGCTTTTGCGGTGTTTCTGTTTTATATCTGCACAGTTTTTCTGAATTCTTCTGGAAAGGAAAACATGTTTTAGTAGTAACTTTTGTGGTATAGCTACAATGAGACAGCCTTTTCTGTAGCACAACAATACGTTACAGTGTAGTATTTTATTGATCACGGTACTGTACGTGATAACTACGATATCTATACGCATAGCATTTCGCTTTTGTTTATTACGAGGTAAGTACATTGACTTCCACAGAACGTTGCTTACGGACGATGATAATTACGACACTTAGCACATTTTTTTACCCTCAAGTAATGACAGATTATGTTACAACAAGACGCACAATTTAGCGCCGCAGTACATGTATTTGTGTCATTAATTTTGTACTTAAAACATTTATTTTCAAAGATTTTTGAATTACAATGATAAAAAGGTTGTCCCTGATACATTTCATTCCATTGCTGTAATCTGTAACACCTGAGGGTATAACTACATTAATCCTCAGGGGGGTACACGCTTACTTTGTGTACCATGTGTTTGGCAAGCACAAGGAGCCCTAGCTAATATGGTATTTGCTTATACAACTTTACGCATCGGTACCATATTTCTCTAACACACAAATTACACAGCTATCTGATCATTTAACTGAGAGATAAACATTTTTTTACTACATCAGTGACACATGTTTACGCAGTTACACAGTTGGGTAACCCCACGCTTATGAAATTGTATTTTGTCTGTACTTCGTGAACTGTTCATATTTTTTCGGAACCATTGTGATACTATGAGAGCTTTGAATGATGTATTTGGTAAGAGAGCATGATTTTAAAGTACGTTTGAGGTGGATGACACTATTGAAATGAGCAGAGAATTTTTTTTTAGGTTTTGACATTATTGCAGAAAGCTATGACGTTTTTGAGATTTGACTGAGGTATTATGATGTTATTTTTACAACGACAATGTGTATTATGCTGTTGAGGTATGTTTATCAATAATAAGATGATGCTACCATAAATGGGGAATTTGATTATGCTATGTATTTATTTTGATGAAATATTGAAGAAGTGTCAACGAATATGTATATGAATAATGAGTAGTGGTTAGGGACTCTGCTTTGTGGAAAAGGATGTTGGAAACCAAGAATCGTACTTTAAGAGTTATGAAATGCGTGTAAATGCGCGAATGTATCACAATGCTGACGAAAACTTTTTGAACACTGTTATATTCATAGGATTTTGTTTCTACACATTTGCAACGCAAATTCTCGACCTGTGAAATTTTTTTATATGAGGCTGTCACTGTAATGCAAACTGGTGTCGTAAATATTTCAGTAAGAAAGTTAAGTGACCACCTTCACGTAATGAGTCGTGGGCACCCAGCTGCATGGCAGTCACCTGGAAAAAAGCCATTAGTGTGTGCCTTTCAGAGGCACAGGTGGAGAAAAAAAGGGTCCTCGCTATTGACATTCCTTTGTAGAAAGCATCGCAAATATGACACGCTCAAACTTGAAAACATGTGATAACACTGTGGAGCTCTTAATTTATGATATTTACTGAAATGCCTAATGACATGAAGAGAAATATTTTTATGTCTATACACCTGATTATGACTACTGTCTTTCTAGTTGAGAGATTTTTTTACTACCTTATGAAATGCCATATGGCTAGTGAATGATGTTTTATGCCTTCCTTTGTACATATTTGCTCATTTTCTTTAATATCTAGTTTCTAGCTACACTGCAGCATTGGTTATTATAAAATTTAATACATGTACTGATATCACTATTTTCTGTCTACAGACCCAGTAAAGAATACGTTTATGATGTACTTTCTTAGAAAAGAGAGCACAAATAGACATTTCCCTTCACAGGAATTGCATAAATAATGTTTTTAATGACTTGGTAACTTTCTTGCAGAGTAAGTTTTTGTGATACATCACTCTAGTGTTAAGATGTGACATAGGTATTAAAAATGGCCATTTTTACTGTAATATTTTTCCTGCTTGAGCCATGTCATGTTCAGATATAAGTTATTACATTTACTGCTGCTAGCTTTGAAAATTTGCATTTTTTTGCCATTGCTGCTTGTATTAATTGTTTTGTGCTGCTGCATTGCCTCGTCCCTTAGTTCAGCATCTGAGCTCAGTAGATTTAAGTTAGCTTAAGATGGGCTAGGCTATATAAGAGAACAAGTTGTGATGAATTGGAAGAAATGCATTGAGAAGCTATAAGAAAATGGTTTGGCCAAAAAAGTATTTTGAAAGAGGATATGAACGAAAAGGCAGGGTTTAGGGACAACAGGTTTAGGTAGGAATTTATTGGAAATAAATGATGAGGTAAGATAATGGAAAATAAATAATGAGGTAAGGAAAATGTGAACATATAAATACAGAAAGCATGCTTGGATAGGATTTTTTTGGTGGAAACAAATGTTGAAATAAGAGGAAAGATATATGGAATGAAGTTTTGGGGTGGACTGCAGTACCAAATGTCACACTGAAAACAAACCCTGTCCTGTCCTTTTGTATCACTCCGCTATGTGTTTGTGTACCCTTGTGTATTTGTGTTCTTCCTGTCTTTATGTGTTTATCTGATAAGACTTATGTCATAGAATTTTTGTAGTACTAAGCTACATTCACTATGATGAGGAATACTGATATCCTCAAGTATAATTTGCATTAATAATATATTATTTACTTTGTAAAGATGTTTATAGACATTATTAATTATGTTCTGTTTCAATGCTCATGTGTGAAATTAATGTTTCGAAAACTATTCTCATTATTTTATATATTTACTTATGTCATAATTCCTGTAACACTGATGTACATGTTTATTTCTATTCTTTTGTAAAGCCTGTTTTACTACAAATGTTATCTGCATTGTTATATTCTTTAATGATGTATTTTGTACCTTTGTTATTATTCTTATGATATAAAATTGTAATTGACACCAGTTCATCAAATTAAGTAACTTGTAAGTTACATTTCACTGCACACGTTTCTGTTGGTCATAGTATATCCACAGTATGTGAGCAGTTGGGACTGTTAGTGTTTGGACGTGTGTTAATAATTCAGCAAGGGACTGGTTAACAGCATTGCTGGTTCTAAGGACAACTAGAAAAAAACTTTGTGAGTGCACAAGTGGTGGTTTATGGACTTGCTATTCTCTGCAAGACTCTTCGATGGTGATTGTGCACCTGCACAGACGCAACGGATCGCTGCTAGCCATCTCTACAAGGACTACAGTGGATCTGCATCTTTGTTGGCCCACGAATACCATTATTTCTACAAGGACTACAGTGGGTCTGCACCTCTGGTAGCCCACCAGTACCGTAATCTCTAACAGGACTACAGCGGGTCTGCTCTGTGATGACCTACCTACCAATATTCTTCAAAACGTCGGATGACTCTGCTGTGGGTTTGCTCTGTTGTGGCCCATTACCTGTCAGCATGTCAAGAGTCAGCACTGTCTTTCTGTTGGAAGGACAACACTACTCCTTCAAGACTGCATGGAAATCCACTACTTCCGTGTGCATTGTCATTTACTGCTCAGACTTTGAGAAAAGAAACGGCAGTTTTACTGTGATGAATGATCAGGACTGTCTTTATGGACTGTGAGAAAATTTTAGCTTTTGACCAACATTGTATTAATAAGTGTGTGCATTTGATATCTTTCTTACTGTAATTATGAAAAAAATTTTCAAATCTGTATTGGCCAGTGCCCAAAACAATTTGTAAAATTTTTTTTGGGGAGCATGGGGGCTATGTGAGTAGGCTGTTTAGGTTTTCTTATTCGTAACGCCACGCAGTGTGCTCTGTATGAAAATCACTGGCTGTGCTGTGTGCAGTCTCTGGCTAGTTGGCATTGTTGTCTGCCATTGTAGTGTTGGGCAGCTGGATGTTAACAGCGCATAGCGTTGCGCAGTTGGAGGTGAGCCGCCAGCAGTGGTGGATGTGGGGAGAGAGATGGCGGAGTTTTGAAATTTGTAAGACTGAATGTCATGAACTGCTATATATATTATGACTTTTCAACACTATTAAGGTAAATACATTGTTCGTTCTCTATCAAAATCTTTCATTTGCTAACTATGCCTCTCAGTAGTTAGTGCCTTCCGTAGTTTGAATCTTTTATTCAGCTGGCAGTAGTGGCGCTCGCTGTATTGCAGTAGTTCGAGCAATGAAGATTTTTGTGAGGTAAGTGATTTGTGAAAGGTATAGTTTAATGTTATTCAGGGCCATTCTTTTGTAGGGATTATTGAAAGTCAGATTGCGTTGCGCTAAAAAATATTGTGTGTCAGTTTAAGCACAGTCATGTATAATTTTTCTAATGGGACGTTCGTTTCATAGTTATCACCTTTAACTCGGGGGAAATGTCTTTCTCCGTCCACTTGTTTTCAAACTGCTGCAGTCGCCTCGCGGGCAGCAGCGGGCAGCGAACTCCGTTGGCAGTGTTTTCGTCACAATGCTATTGGAAAGTGCACATCAAACTCGTCGCAGCAGCTGTTACGTCGAGTGGAAGGTAATCATTGCGTAGCATCCTTAACCAGTTAAAATAACAACTCTGAAAAAGCTGACTGAGGTGCAGCGGCGGAGCCGCTAACGCATTTCGTTTCATAACAGAGCACACAGCACTTGGTCTTATCGTGGAACAGCAGTACGAGACTAAAGTACACTTTGCGCTATTTCCTAAGTATCGATCAGGCCCGCTACGAAGAAACCTTTGCGCCAGAACAGGAGAGCGGATAATTACTAGATGTTCACCGTGACGATTGCAGAAGTGTACTAACGTCTGTGGAAACAGTCATTTCGAAAAAGGCAGATGTATATGAGAGTACCGAACTGCATATCATCTCTCACTTACGGAATTCAGTATCATTTACAGTCCCAGGCCAAGTAATTAGAGACTCTAAACGTAATGGTATGTAAGCAAAAACGAGCTGCGTGTGTTCCTGGGAAATCCCACTCTACGTGATTTTATCCAATGTCAAAAAGCATCAACAATGTTTTAAACGTCAACTGCCACATGAGTCCGGCAAGGTCTTACAGAAATATGACATGCGGAGTTGCCTGACATGCTTACTTACTAGTATTCACTTACCCTATGTTTATCTACGTAAAGAGGATGAGAAATCCTCTGCTAGTAACTATCGTCCAATTTCTCTTGTTCCAATTTTTTTCCAAAAGTAACAGAATTCTGCGTACAACAGCTAATAAGTCAATATTTCTCAGATAACAATATCTTTCCTAGGTGTTAATATGATTTCATGTCACAACTGCTAACTGCGGAATGCATTACAAATGCTTTTTTTCTGCAAACCCCTTTTGAATCGAAATTATCTACTTAAGCGACGCTAGTTTTGAGTGAGGCACTCGATTCAGTAAACCATATAAAAAACTCATTGTACCCTACTTCCTCAAGAAACAAAAAGAATTATATGTATCGGAAACTATATCAGTGACGATTAGCAATTTCTGAATCTTATTCAGTGGGTTCCTCAAGGATCTGTTATTGGTCCATTGCTTTGTATAATATTTGTGAATGACCTTCCGTTAACACACTTCGCAGTTTTATACTTTATGCAAATAACAGACGTCGGTAATTTCTGGAAAGGATGCGAGCAAACTGAAACCGAAACCTGCAAAACATAGAGCTCCATCAGTTGTCAGATACCTGGTTCAAAGTTAAAGAATTATCCATTACTCATAAAAAAACTGTGAACATTATTTTCATTTCACACACTGTAGGCATTGAATGTGCGTCAATTGAACTCCTTGCTGTATATCTTGATTCGAAATTATCCTAGTACACAGATATAGACTGTATTAGTAAGGAACTGTCACATATTATTAATGAGTTGAGTAAATTATGCCCATGTGTTTCTGAAAAGTTGCGCTTAGTTTCAGTTGTGCTTTTTTTTCCTCTCTCGTGGAAGATATGGCATTCTTTAGTAGGGTAACTCTTCTAGAGTCAAGAAACGTTGACTACGACAGTAGAAGGCCATCAAGTGCAGTTATGGAATTTTCTGAACTGAAATAGCTTGTAGGTCTTAATTAAATAGTTAAATATGCTAATAATCCCATCCCTCTTCATATTCAGCTGCCTTTTTACTATGAAAAGTCGACTGCCGATATAGGCTAACACAGCTCCAGCAAAGGCGCTCGCTACATTCCCCACCAGCTTCCCCGCTACGTTCACCTCTGTAAACCACTCACTACACAATTCACAACGTATCCCCACAACTCATTAAGCTACGGCAGTTCATTTAGTTCTCACTCGTGGTCAAATTTTATGATATTTTTAAACAAATATGCGATAAGAAACAGGAAACTACTGGCACCGGAAACCGCCCTATAAACTATCAGTAAAATATCTAAGTTATCACATTGAAAATACGAAAGCTTGATAGGCGTATGTATCTTAGCTTTCCGTAGTTACAGGACGATAAACGTAATGTACGTGAGCACTAACTTACTCACCTATCTAAAAACAAAACTCTGACTCCCAAAATATATACAGGGTGGTCAGAAACACTCTGAAAAGCTTGTACAGGTGTTGCAGGGTAGGCTGTGCAGAGAAATAATTGTTACGAAAAACATTTTATACGCTGCGCCGTTTCCGAGTGAATTAGCATTGAAATTATCGACCAGACTTTCGTGCGCGTGAATTCAAGCGGCCCGTCAGATACAATTAGAGGCAGTAGTTGTCATAGCATAGGTGTTGGTGCACGACAGTGCTCAGCCTTTGGCCCGGGTTAGATCCTTACACACGTCCCATGTCTAATTTTTGTTTCGCTCTTTCGGTCGGTTTTAGCAAACCAAATGAAGCATGCGTTTGGCGACACAGCGTCCGGCAGGCCGCTTGCATTTACGAGCGCAACGCCATGATTGGCTAACTTGAATGTTGATCAATGCGGAAACGGCAATGTATCGAAGTTTTTTACTGAACATCTACCTCTCAGCAGAACCTATCCTGCAAGCCCTTGCAAGCTTTTCAGACTGTTTCTGACCACCCTGCACCTACTCAGCAAAACAAGTGTTTTTTCTATGTTTGCCCATTAAGCTGCTCGATGAAACAGGCTGCGTGATTGGACACACCACGACAGCTTGTATGTCTATTCCATCACTATAGGAGAATCTGAAACATGGAGCACCTAACAAATGGTTCAAATGGCTCTGAGCACTATGGGACTTGACATCTGAGGCCATCAGTCCCCTAGAACTTAGAACTACTTAAACCTAACTAACCTAAGGACATCATACACATCCATGCCCGAGTCAGGATCCGAACCTGCGACCGTAGCGGTCACGCGGTTCCAGACTGAAAGGCCTAGAGCCGCTCGGTCACCCCAGCCGGCCTCACCTAACAAAATTTCATTTCACCACTCAGCACTCTTATGATAGCGGTGATGTAGCCTTTATAGTCAGAAGTGTATGTTCATTGAGCGAGGGAAGCCGGCAAAAAGGCGTGAGCGCCACTAATCAAACCATTAGAAGATGACGTAGGACCGTCGACGCAGACAGGTGCACACCCGCTGCATTGATTCAGTTTCAGTTTAACAATGCAAGCGAACATTCTGCTCATTCCACCTACCTCACATGTCACAATAACGCTCCATAGGCGCGCCATACTACCTCCTAATTTCACTGAGCTTGGCGTGACACTGTTCTTTCAAGCCACAAAAAATAGCTGCGTTGCTGTTGTGCGTACCATCTGTCTACAGTCTCACTCATTATCGGCCGACACATTGTTCTACACTTCCTACATAGTTCGATTCAACTGGGCTATTCTTTCTAGGCATCACAGTTTCCAAATTGTTAATGAAGCTTTGAGTAGCAAAACTCTCTCTCATACATCATAATTTTTATATAAGATATAATTAATGATGTTTAAACAGTTTACCATTACCACAGAGTATCTCTTTTCTCCTCTTATTTCTATTCCTGCACCGCACATTACGATACCATATTGCAGATGATGGCACGTATTTTCTCCCCTTCGGTATTCAGTTCATTATATACTTTGGAAGCTTTTTTTTTCATGGATCATTTTGATGTACCCGAATCTTCGACTAGGGTTGATGCAACGGGTCGGCTTCACAATTACAAAGAAAATCGCTTTATAAACGACCTATACGCTTTGTATACGACAACTGCATGAATTTAAAATCTACGTTAACGAAGCATAAGACGACATAGTTGCAGAGAACTCTAAGGACTACATATGCCGCAAAACATGGATTTTGGCTTACCGAGTATTGTACGACAGCCCTCGGAGCCCGTGGAGCCCTCAGTTATTGAAGCTGAAAATAGAAAGAAGAAAATACATAATCAAACTCAAGTTTAATCCGACTTGAATTAGTAGTTGGCGGGAGCGTGGAGAGGGGGATGGCAGGGGGAGAGTTCAAGAAACATCATAAAAGGCTAAAACGGTGCACAGCGCACTGTCCCAATTGCAGGCTACATATCTAGTTGCTTACAGAGGAAAAAAAGTCGATGTTCAGTATACGAGACTGGAATAGAAGGGAGAACCGATATACACTCCTGGAAATTGAAATAAGAACACCGTGAATTCATTGTCCCAGGAAGGGGAAACTTTATTGACACATTCCTGGGGTCAGATACATCACATGATCACACTGACAGAACCACAGGCACATAGACACAGGCAACAGAGCATGCACAATGTCGGCACTAGTACAGTGTATATCCACCTTTCGCAGCAATGCAGGCTGCTATTCTCCCATGGAGACGATCGTAGAGATGCTGGATGTAGTCCTGTGGAACGGCTTGCCATGCCATTTCCACCTGGCGCCTCAGTTGGACCAGCGTTCGTGCTGGACATGCAGACCGCGTGAGACGACGCTTCATCCAGTCCCAAACATGCTCAATGGGGGACAGATCCGGAGATCTTGCTGGCCAGGGTAGTTGATTTACACCTTCTAGAGCACGATGGGTGGCACGGGATACATGCGGACGTGCATTGTCCTGTTGGAACAGCAAGTTCCCTTGCCGGTCTAGGAATGGTAGAACGATGGGTTCGATGACGGTTTGGATGTACCGTGCACTATTCAGTGTCCCCTCGACGATCACCAGTGGTGTACGGCCAGTGTAGGAGATCGCTCCCCACACCATGATGCCTGGTGTTGGCCCTGTGTGCCTCGGTCGTATGCAGTCCTGATTGTGGCGCTCACCTGCACGGCGCCAAACACGCATACGACCATCATTGGCACCAAGGCAGAAGCGACTCTCATCGCTGAAGACGACACGTCTCCATTCGTCCCTCCATTCACGCCTGTCGCGACACCACTGGAGGCGGGCTGCACGATGTTGGGGCGTGAGCGGAAGACGGCCTAACGGTGTGCGGGACCGTAGCCCAGCTTCATGGAGACGGTTGCGAATGGTCCTCGCCGATACCCCAGGAGCAACAGTGTCCCTAATTTGCTGGGAAGTGGCGGTGCGGTCCCCTACGGCACTGCGTAGGATCCTACGGTCTTGGCGTGCATCCGTGCGTCGCTGCGGTCCGGTCCCAGGTCGACGGGCGCGTGCACCTTCCGCCGACCACTGGCGACAACATCGATGTACTGTGGAGACCTCACGCCCCACGTGTTGAGCAATTCGGCGGTACGTCCACCCGGCCTCCCGCATGCCCACTATACGCCCTCGCTCAAAGTCCGTCAACTGCACATACGGTTCACGTCCACGCTGTTGCGGCATGCTACCAGTGTTAAAGACTGCGATGGAGCTCCGTATGCCACGGCAAACTGGCTGACACTGACGGCGGCGGTGCACAAATGCTGCGCAGCTAGCGCCATTCGACGGCCAACACCGCGGTTCCTGGTGTGTCCGCTGTGCCGTGCGTGTGATCATTGCTTGTACAGCCCTCTCGCAGTGTCCGGAGCAAGTATGGTGGGTCTGACACACCGGTGTCAATGTGTTCTTTTTTCCATTTCCAGGAGTGTAGATACTCAAGGTACCATCCGCCACACTCCGTCATGTGGCTTGCGGAGTATGGATGTAGATGTATCGTATTATAATTACTGACCCAGTTTTAAAATTTAAAATGCTGTCATAATGTACTCGTTAAGAGGTTTACTGATACGTTTAAGATTTAACAGAATACTCAAGTATTGAAGTTAGACGCTGCGTCTATGTCTTACAGCAGCACAACTCGTGATGCGCAATTACCCAAAATATATTCATCTCGTACTTGAGGATGAGAGCAATTAGCGACTTCCAACAAACTTTAAACACTATTTCCAACTTTTACTAAACTTTTTCTCGCTTACACCCCCCTCAAAATAATGAGGGGAAAGCAGTGTATCGCTTACCACATTTTCGTTGTTCATGGAGTAAGATATCAGCATCAAGTATGATGTTCTAATTGATCTTTTCTTTACTAGCATCTCCATTCGGAGCACATTTTGCTACCAGTATCCAAATGTTCCTGTAAATTTGTATCATTGTACGACACATAGTTCAGGAGATGCGATGACTTAATCTTCGATACGCACGAAAAAAGGCATTTTTTTAAAAAAGAGCGCAAATTACGCCCAATATTCCCACCCAGTGTTCGACAATGAGAACACTTAACGATTTCTAATGAACGTCAAACATAATTTCAATCAATTGAAAGAAAACAGCCCTCGGTCACTATTTTTAACGAATTAACAGGGTGTCAACACTGTTAGGAGTGTCTTCCTCAGAATTTGCAACCTGTAACCGCGTAAGTAACGAACAGCCCGTGGTGGCTCGCCATCAAAATGTTTCATCTTAAATATCTTTGTGAATAATGCCCTTTTGGCATATTTATTATTTTATAAATGACATATAAGTCCTGCCAGTCTTTCACGATGATTCTGTACTTATACTCTGTATCATACGTTTGTAGTCCTAATAATGTGAACATGTTATAGACCATTCTTTGATTGAAATTCTGAGAAAGACACTCCTAGCAGTGTTGAAACCCGGTTAATTCGTTGAAAATAGTGACCTAGGGCTGTTTTCTTTCAATTGTAACTATTCACGGTCTCTGAACGTGCAGCCATGTACAAAATCTTTGTAATTTCAATCCTTTTCTAAGCTTTTCTCGGTTTCAGCCCCCACAGACGACGGAAAGATAACAGTTTATCTCTTAGTACTACTTTGTTCGCACTGTAAAACGTTACCACCGAGTATGACTTTTCATTTATTATTTCTTTACGAATAACTCTACTCGCTATCAAAAAATGGTTCTAATGGCTGTGAGCACTAAGGAACTTAGCATATGAGGTCATCAGTCCCCTAGAACTTAGAACTACTTAAACCTAACTAACCCAAGGACGTCACACACATCCATCCCCGAGGCAGCATTCGAACCTGCTACCGTAGCGGTAGCGCGGTTCCAGCCCGTAGCGCCTAGAACCGCTCGGTGACAACGGCCGGCTACTCGCTGTCCATAATGCGGACAGTATCCACTCCTTCTACGAAAGGTACCTATAAAATTACACTGGAGAGCCAAATAAACTTGTACACCTGCCTAATTTCGTATAGTACCCCCGCGAGCACGCACAAGTGACGCAACACGACGTGGCATGGACTCGATTAATGCCTGAAATAGTGCTGGGGGGAACTGACACCATGAATCTTGTAGTGATGTCCATAAATCCGTAAGAGTACGAGGGGGTCGAGATCTCTACTGAAGAGCACGTCGCAGGACATCCCAAATAAGTTCAGTAATGGTCATGTCTGGGGAATTTGGTGGCCAGTGGAAGTGTTTAAATTCACAAGACATTTTAGCAACTCTGGATGCGTGGGGTGTCGCATTGACCTGCTGAAATTGTCCATGACCATCGGAATGCACAATGGACACGAATCGGTGCAGGCGATGAGACAGGACGCTTACGTACGTGTCACCTGTCAGAGTCGTATCTAGACATATCAGGGGTCCCATATCACTTCATCTGCACACGCTCCATACCATTACAGAGCCTCGACCAGCTTGAACAGTCCTTTGATGATACGCGAGATCCATGGATTCATGAAGTTGTCTCCAAACCCGTCCACGTCCGTCCGCTCGATACAATTTGAAACGAGACTTGTCCGACCAACAACGTGTTTCCAGTCATCAACACTCCAATATCGGCGTTGACGGGCCCAGGCAAGGCGTAAAGCTTTGTGTCGTGCAGTGATCAAGGATACACGAGTGGGCCTTCCTAAAGCCCATATCGATGATGGTTCGTTGAATGGTTAACAAGCCGACACTTGTTGATGGTTCAAATGGCTCTGAGCTCTATAGGACTTAACTTCTGAGGTCATCAATCCTCTAGAACTTACAACTAATTAAACCAAACTAACCTTAGGACATCACACACATCCATGTCCGAAGCAGGATTCGAACCTGCGACCGTAGTGGTCGCGTGGTTCCAGACTGTAGCGCCTAGAACCGCTCGGCCACCCCGGCCAGCGACTTGTTGATGACTCAGCACCGAAATCTATAGCAATTTGCGGAGGGGTTGCTCTTCTGTCACGATGAACAATTCTCTTCGGCAGTCGTTGGTCCTGTAGGAACTTTTTCCAGCCGTAGCTATATCGGAGATATGATGTTTTACCGGATTTCTGATATTCACGGCAAACTCGTGAATTGGTCGTACTGGGGAAATCCCCACTTCATCACTACCTCACTGGTACACATTGTGGTACACAACACCTTGTCTATAGGAATACAATATTGCACTGTCTGTGTTATTCAGAAGAACGATGTAATGTTGCTTCGGGTATGCATGCACCATTATTCTGAACAACACACGTTCCGCAATATTGTATTTATTCGGCGGCACCGCTCAATCGACCTTGAATTAAAATGTATCGCCTGCGCGGGAATACATACTGAAATGCCAAAGAAACTGGTGCAGGCATGCGTATTCAAAAATGGTTCAAATGGCTCTGAGCACTATGGGACTTAACTTCTAAGGCCATGAGTCCCCTAGAACTTAGAACTACTTAAACCTAACTAACCTAAGGACATCACACACATCTATGCCCGAGGCAGGAATCGAACCTGCGACCGTAGCGGTCGCGCGGTTCCGGATTATAGCCTCTAGAACCGCTAGGCCACCCTGGCCGGCATGCGTATTTAAACACGGAGATATGTAAACAGGCAGAATACGTCGCTGCGGTCGACAACGCCTATGTAAGACAACAAGTGTCTGTTGCACTTGTTAGATTGGTTACTGCTGCTACAATGGCAGGTTATCAAGATTTTGTGAGTTTGAACGTCGCGTAAAAGGCGGCGCACGAGATATGGGGTATAGCGTCTCCGAGGTAGCGATGAAGAGGGGATTTTCCCCGTACGACCATTTCACAACTGTACCGTGAATATCAGAAATCCGGTAAAAAGGTCAATTCTCCGACATCTCTGCGGCCGGAGAAACACCCTTGCAAGAACGGGACCAACGACGACTGAAGAAAATCGTTCGTCACACAAGTGCAACCCTTCCGCAAATTACTGCAGATTTCAATGGTGGGCCAACAACAAGTGTCAGCGTGCTAAACATTCAACAAAACATCATCGATATGGTCATTCGGAGCCGAAGGCCCACTCGTGTTCCCTTGATGACTGCACGACAGAAAGCTTTACGCCTCGCCTGCGCCTGTCAACACTGACATTGGACTATTGATTGCTGGAAACATGTTTCTTGGTCGGACGAGTCTCGTTTTAAACTGTATCGAGCGGATGCACATGTACGTGCATGGAGACAACCTTACGAATCCATGGACCCTGCATGTCAGCAGGGGACTGTTCAAGCTGGTAAAGATTCTGTGTTGGTGTGGGGCGTGAGCAGATAAAGTGATATGGGACCTCATCAAAAATGTTCTAATGCGTGTGACATCTTATGGGACTTAACTGCTAAGGTCATCAGTTCCTAAGCTTACACACTACTTAACCTAAATTATCCTAAGGACAAACACACACACCCATGCCCGAGGAGGACTTCAACCTCCACCGGGACCAGCCGCACAGTCCACGACTGTAGCGCCCTAGACCGCTCGGCTAATCCTGCGTGGCTATGGGACCCCTGTTACGTCTAGATACGACTCTGACAGGTGACACGTACGTAAGCTTCCTGTCTGATCACTTGCATCCACTCATGTCCATTGTGAATTCCATCGGACTTGGGCAGTTCCAGGAGGACAATCCGACGACCAAAACGTCCAGAATTGTAACAGAGTAGCTCCAGGAACACACTTCCACTGGCCACCATACTCCCCAGACATGAACATTACTCGTATTGAGCACATCTGGAATGTCTTGCAGTGTGTTGTGAAAGATTTCTCCCCCCCCCCCCCCTTGTAAACTTACGGATTTATGGACAGCCCTGCTGGAGTCATGGTGTCAGTTCTCTCCAGCACTGCTTCAGGTATCAGTCGAGAAAACGGCACGTCGTGTTAGGGGACTTCGGAGTGCTCGCGGGGGCTCTACACGATATCAGGCAGGTGCACCAGTTTCTTTGGCTCTTCATTGTATATGAATAATGGATGTACACGTTGTAGGGACATGGTTGACGACATTTGAAGATTTTGGTCTAGTCATGGAGCATGCTCGGATAGCTTACCGTGAGGCGACCGTTTACGATAAGCGGCAGATCCGGGTTCGAGTCCCGGCCCTGCACAAATTTTCATTACCGTCATTCCATTACGCAGTCGATGGTTGTTCATATCCGAAACTGTGAATTCATTTCATGTACTTTCTTTGTAGCGCCTGTCACTGGATTTCGATGAGTGCTTCCCTGGCGCATTCATGCTTATTTTACGAACTCTTGACGAGACGCACATTTCTTCTTTGGATCATGTCCATTATCTGTGACAATCCTATCTGTTAATGATTACTGACAGAGGAGCAAAACTCAAGTATGGGTAGAACGAGCGTTTTGTAAGCTACCTGCTTCGTGGATGGACGTCGCTTGCTGAGGATTCTTCCAGTTTTTCCTACAATTGATCTTACGCATTCGTTGCACTTCAAACTGTTCCATGCACAAACTCCCATTTATTTAATGCATGTGACTCTTTCCCGTGATAGTTCGTACATCGTATAACGAAACAGAACTGGTTCGTACCACATATTGATGCGCACTACGTAATATTTCATGTTTACTGTCAGTTGTCAATAGGTGCATCAAGCTTCGATTCTTTGCAGGTCTTCCTTCTTTTCGCTATAAATAATTTTATAGCGTTGCTACTGCTCTGTAAATAAGTGTCATCTATGAACAGCCTAACTGAGCTTGCGACGTTATTCACTAAATCTCTTCTTACTAATAGTAATGGTCTCGTAACACTCCCTTTGGGTGCGTTCGAAGCTGTTTTCACGCAGGCGCGGTTCCGAGGGTGAGGATGGAAGGCGTCGTGGCGACCGTGACTCTCTCTTAATAGCAAAAGAAAGCACTATACTTCTCACCAATGTAAACATATTATTATTATTGCATTAAAGCTTTTTATATGAAGACCTATGTTGTAATCAGTCGAAAGCACATTTTGGTTGTTTCGAGAAACTGTGCAGTAAAATTTCAATAAATCGCATAAATAAGATACTGCATATACATCCAATGTGATTTTTTCATTCAAATACTTCATTGTTTTCATGTATATAGACCGTAAAGAAATATTTTTAAAATGATGAATTCTACCTGGAATATTAATATTAAAATTTCGTTAGTGGTAGTTAACACTGTTTACTTGCAAACTGAGGGCACATGACTTCAAGTACAACTAACTTACCAGTATTTAAAGTCAATTTCTGATCATAAACAACCTTGTAGGTAGGCATTGTTCGTGTCATAGCAACTCAGCTGCCAGAAATTCCCAAATACGCTTGCATTTCTTCACTTATATGCTCGAATCAATTTTTGGAGTATTCACGCATAGGGTCTGCTTATCTTCAATCTCTCCTCTTCCCCTCCCCTGCCTCTGTATGTTCTATATTCCATTCCTTCAGGTACCTTTTTCTGCATTTGCGTGTTAGTATCTCAATATTTTACCCTCTTCCGACCTCTTTTACTCTCTTCCGACCTCTATGACTGCTGCGCTGATAATTTGCATCAATTGTAACTAATTGCAGAATGCGAGGAGCTGGTACACTTCAATTTTTGTGATATTCCTTTGAAGCTATTGAAATTCATAGCTATAAGCTTAACATCCTCAACACGTCTCATGATTTCGTACATCAAAATAAAATACATCCATGGGTAATTTGTAGTATGTAGTCGTTAATATTTTCCTACATAAGTCAAGTATAAATATATAAGCAACGCCGGCCTAATGGGACGCGTATCTGCAGTAATAATGCGCTAAGCAGGTAAATACGAAACTGACTTTAGTTCAAATGGTTTACGAGGTATATATACAGCTGCAGACAGTGCTTTATAAGAATCCAATGAAAGGACTTACTACAGCACGTCAACAACGTTAAGGATGGCGTTTAACATCCCTGTCATTGCACTGTCACATAATAACACGTAAACGGTGGTAAGCGACGGGATTTCACACTGGTCACTTGGTTAAGAAAATACGCACATCTACGTGATCAGTAACATCTTTTGATGCTCAAAATGATTCAAATGGCTCTGAGTACTATGGTACTCAACTTCTGAGGTCATCAGTCCCCTATAACTCAGAACTACTTAAACCTAACTAACCTAAGGACATCACACACATCCCTGCCCGAGGCAGGATTCGAACCTGCTACCGTAGCGGTCTCGCGGCTCCAGACTGTAGCGCCTAGAACCGCACGGCCACTCCGGCCGGCTTTTGATGCTCATTCAAGCACATATACAGGATCCTTATCGGAGTTATGTATCCACATCATACTCCGATTTGTACTTCTCGTCTCTGGAAGAATTTTCTTGACACGAACACGATACACATTACGACTACAGGCAGATATATTTTTGGCACTTACCAATGTTTACATGCACACGTCCTGTCGAAGTCGCCACTAGCTACTATCCGAATTTAGAGGTAGAGCTGCTATCTATCGTATTATCGTAGAACTTTCAGTTAATACTTGTAAAGCACATCACTTATTAAGTTTTGCCTCTAATAACTGAGTTTTGCATCGAGTATCGCTTGCCACTGTGTACAGCCGAGGCCTTATGTATTTTACTGCTATTATTATAAAAATCTTAGTCATTTACGGTACGTTAAAAATGAATGTGACGGTAAGCCACGCGTACGTGTGTGTGTGTGTGTATGTGTGTGTGTGTGTGTGTGTGTGCGTGCGTGACGTCCTCCCTTCTCGGAGGAACCAAAACCCGGAGCATCTATGTACCGGGTGGTTATAATTAAACTTTGCATACGTAACACGTTATAACACGGAAATAAATTACGTTTGAGTAGCAAATTTAGTAGCATTAATATCAAGCACATGAGGAGAGAAATAATGCAGAATCAATTCAACTGAAAGACTTTTAATGAGGTGCTACGGTGCATCATACCATTACATTCCAGTACCATTAGAGCTACCAAAGGGGCTCAATATGGCGCCCATCAGTGCCCAGAAGAGTCTGGAAGCGCAGGATTGCATTCTGCACAGCAGGACGAAGCATCTCCATAGGTATGCTGGCTACCTCTCTTGATACGCTGCGATTCAGATCAGCACATGTGTGAATGTTCCTCTGGTAAACCCCGTCCTTCAGGTAGCCCCACAACCAGAAATCACAGGGAGTGAGAGCGGGCGATCGTGCTGGCCAAGTATTTGTAAGGGATTGGCTGATAATTCGGTCGTTTCTAAATGTGTTTCGGGCGAACTTCACGCGCGATGTGCGGTGGGGACCCATCTTGCACGAAAACCGTTGAGTTCAATGCGTCCCTCTCCTGTAGGAAGGGTATGACATGCTGGCGAGGCATATCGCAGTAACGCTGGCCAGTCAAATTGCAGGTCTTTGGTTCTTGAGCGCCAACCTGTTCAAAAAAGAAGGGGCCAATGACGAACGTAGCCATGTAGCCACACCATACAGTGGCACGTTCAACACACAGAGGAACTTCATGCACAGTGACTGGAGGTGAAGATCCCACCCACTCGGAAATTTTGCGTGTTCACCTCACCCGTCAGAGAAAAATGAGCCACATCTGTCCATAGGATGGTCCAGGGTCAGCCCTCGTCAACTTCAATCCTTGCGAGTAAGTAGATAGCGAAGTCAACACGTCGTTGTGCGTCCTGTGGTGCAACCTGCTGTACGATGCGGATCTTGTACGGATACCATCTGAGAATGGTTCGAAGCACCTTCCGTACAGTGGACCACGAGATGTTCAACTGTCGTGACACAGCATGCGCACAGCCTCATGATCGGGAATTGCGCGCAGGGTTATCTGCCATAGAAATAGCGATTTCATCAACCACCTGTGTTGCAACCGGTCGTCGGCCTCCTCTCGGAGCGACGTCCAGATCTCCAGTTGACTCGAAGTTCTTCATCATACTCCGCAGAGCAAGAGGAGAAAGAGGACCCTTCCGTAATCCTTTCAGCAGGCGATATTCTCGAAATGCAACTGCAGCATTACTGTTGTTTTGAAAATTGAGCTTCATCAATAATGCCCTGCTCCTTTTGTACAAGCACATGTAGACACGTCAATAAGTTTACTGCGACCGGTCAGGTGTGTGAGACTATGAATCACGATGACTGTTCACGGCACCAGGTGGCCAAAGCTGGAACTGGACGGTGACGCTGTGACGCACGGAAATAATGCACTAATGCTAACAAGTTTGGTACTGACACGGTAATTAGTTTCCGTGTTATAACGTGAAAGTTTAATTACAACCACCCGGTATATTAGTAAATGGCTAAAACGGTGCACGGTTTCAGTTGCAGGTTACGTGTGTAACGCCTTCAGGAGCAACAAATGTTTCATATCTATATTTCACATAGTTATTGATCAATTATTGACACAATAAGTTGTTGGGGTCGTGATGTGACCCCAGGACGGTGGAAGACTCGGCCCTCGCGAAGGTCAGAAGGTGCCGCTTCCTCGCCGGGATATGGGGTGAGGAGGTGGTGAAGTCTCAAGTACTAGGCGAGCCGTTAATGAAACGTCGTGTATTTAATAGTCCTTAGTTCGTTTCAGTAAAGAGACGGGATTATAGCGGACGGGAAGGTGTTGCTCCTCGATGGCGTCGGTGAACGCCTATGTGCCAAACGCCCTTGTCGTAACTGCCTTCTTGGGAACCAGCACAGCACGTGGCGGCGGCGACAAGCTGTGGCATCAGCGTAACTTTGTTTCATACGCCACTCGTAGCAGCCTGTCTAAGCAGTGGTCGCCGGGTATCAAATCGGAATGGGCTGTGTTCAAACTGTTACATGCAGCACGGCTGAAGTCGAAGGTGTAGATGTCCGCACTGGGCAGTGATCAGCAGTAATAGGAAACCTTCAGGAACCAGTGTACAGAAGCACAGAGAGACTGGACCGCTCCCAATCTGGGCTCCAACAATGTCCCACTGGACAGGTGGCAGCGAGCAGGTGGTATTCACCTTGAGAGCGATCCTGCGGTGTGAAGGCGAAGTCATGTACATATGGTTCCCACCACAGGAGGTTGGCTGCTACTATGAAGTCCTTGGTATGTGACTAGATAATGCGGGAGCCTCCACCTCCAACTCAGCAGCTGATGAAGACGACCATATTCGGCATCACATACTCCTCCACACGGTCGTGCGCAGGAATGTCGCCGAGCATCTAAGAACAGAACGAGGGTCTGTTTGGGAGCATATTTATGAGAGTCTGGTTGCCAGTGTTTCCCATACAGCAGCACCCCCCCCCCCCCCCCAACATCATCATCACCCCCATTTCAGAAGAGACAACAGGGTGTAGTAACCAGGTGTCGCCACTGGGTGCAGATGTCTTCATTTGTTCTGCTTTTCTCGCTTAGTCAACTGATGAAGGATCCTAGTCCAACCTCACCCTTCAGAGGCGCTGGTTAGATTCTTTCGCATCGTCAGCTTCCTGAATAAGCGCTCTTTTGCTCTGACTATATCTTCTTGATGAAACGGTGTGTGGGCTCAGGCTGACCCTCGCTTCCCTCTTAATGGCGTCGTTTGCTGACCCCCAAACCTCCAGCTGTCAGACACCCAGATCGGTGGCAAACGTTGTATGTCGAAAGAGTATCAACCGAAACACCGATTTAGTTCATGTTATCTGTTGCCGTCCAGTAGAATATGCTAAAGGTAATTAAAAGTAACATCAGAACGACGGACGATAGGAAAAGCGTGAATAATTGCTTTGAAGATCTCTCGTGGGTGAGATGGTAAAGCGCGAGATCGTCGTACCAAAGGTTCTGCGTACAAACCACACTGCTAACAACTTTTTTTTTTAACTCTTTACACGTGAAACCGTTATATGGGAGGACATTTTCCTGACATGTAGAAGGGCTTTTGGGATTTTCTAGCAATGTTCTCTTGGAAGTCTGCTTTCGCTTCGTTACCTGAAGATAGCAAACCTATAGAGTACATTTGTACAGAAAGGTGTGGTTTTCTGACGGACATGTGAGGCAGAACGGACACTTCTCGTGGTGAAGCAGCTAATGCATTTGTAGTTTCACAGAAAGAACATAAACGATCGGAATAGTAGAATATGGAAAAAATTGCATCACATGCATAGAAGTATTATTAGTCCAATATAACACTTTCACGCATAATACAGTAAAAAATATTGATATCGTTGGGGTATGAACCGAGGATATTTCGTACAATAATCTCTACCTACTTCCCTCCGGAAGCTATAATTAGCCGGCCACTGTGGCCGAGCGCTTCTAGGTGCTTCATGATGTCATTAGGTTAATTAGGTTTAAGTAGTTCTAAGTCCTAAGGGACTGATGACCTCAGATGTTAAGTCCCATAGTGCGCAGAGCCATTTGAACATTTGAAGCTATAATTCTTAGTTATTCACATATATGCTTTCCGTGTGCTCCGTAGCTCTGGTTTTACTTTCAATTAAACTTTACGCCCGTTCTGCTGGACGACAACACTTAGTACTAACTAAATCGGTGTTTTGGTTCTAGGGGACTCATGACCATAGATGTTAAGTCCCATAGTGTTCAGAGCCATTTGAACCATTTTTTTCTATCGACAGACAACGTCTGGTACCGATATGAGAGTCTGACACCTGGAGGTTTGATTGCGAGCATCGCAAAATTTCATCGCACCTGACGGTGTTATAAATCAACAAAGTGAAGCATTACAATTTGATGCTGTGTGTGTGCACTGCGGCAGCTCATCTCACGGCGCGCAATTTTGATAACGAGAGCACTTGGCGACTTCCAATAAACTGCAAGCATAATATCTAACCTTTCTTAAACTTGTTCCTGTTGACATGTTTAAAATCTAGTATTTAACACGTTAACGCATTTGTAAAGCAATAAGACGTTTGACGCAGTTTTATGCATGGAAGTTTGAGTCTTTAAAGAATCGGGCGTTCACTGATAAAGCATAAAGTATTTTCTAGAAAAATCTTAACATAAGTAGGTGGCAGGTGATAGCTGTAGCCCTTAGTGCGTTGCGAAATGAGAATAAAAAAAATAAGAACGAAATAAATAAACAACAATGTACATAGTTATCGACAAATTCGACTGAATTCCCGTAAAAAAAAAAAAAAAAAAAAAAAAAATGTGACGCTGAGGCGTAAATTTGATCCAAACACACACAACTGTTTTAACAATCAATGTAATGAAAATTACTCCGCGGATGACGCTGAAACTTGGTGTTGTCCAACATGTATCAACAGGATACAAAAAAAAGTAAATGATACCAAATCACAGTGCAAGGCGGATAACGTATCACTTTGTCTGCGAACAACCTTTGTTTGGCAGATGGAGAATAAACATAGAAGTGTGTGGGTGTAATGACCTATATTTACGTTTGAAGTTGTCCTTCGGTGTCCGCCACGCCTTTCACAGATGGGGAGCCTCTATGGTGAGCCAACAATCGAGTTAGGAGGCCACATCGTCTGCCGCTGCGATGTCTTCGGATGCATAGGGCGTAGCCTAAGGCGCCAGGGACGACCCGATTGCTGGAAATGCAATTTCGCCGAATGGCCCCATTACGGAGGAGTTCAATGGCCTCGAAAAGTCGGTGGGTAGAATAAATTCCCCTGGGACTACTTCCGAGAAGGCCAATGAGACAACTTAAAGCGCAGATGCTCCGCAAACTTGAAATACGCTCCACGAGGCATCGGGGAGGGTTTTGTTAGGCACAACGTAGACTCGCACATAAAGCAGACGAGTCTTAAATGCTCTTAGATGTAGAATGAGATTCCTAACTTTATTTATAAAAGGCTAAAGCAATATGTTCTGTGACCCCTGAAACAAGGTTATTCTACAGCGTGACGTGGACAGAAATTACAAATTGTCAAAGGACAGTATGGACTGCCCAATTTCATATCGATTATTATCGATTACTTACTTACAAAAAAATATTTCACTGTCTAGGAAGAGTAAAATGTAGTTTATCAGCGTCCGTTTCATCAATAGACAAGTTTCAAAAATATTTTAATTACGACTGATATTATTATTCCTGTCTAATTCCATTTTCCCACCGCTACAGCGATTAAACCAAATTTTCATGGCCGCCAGCCACAATAAAATCAGACATACACAATTACATTATTTGCAAAACGCTTTACTGAACGGAAAAAAATGTACAAAACCGTTACTACAAGAACGAACATATTATTGACATTACGAGAACTAGTGCAAACGACATTATTAATGCAGTGCAGGTATTAACACCTTGTTTGTAAATATGCTGTGTAAAACGCTACCAACATCCGGGCAGTCGTTCAGGTTCACAAGTTTCAAGACAGACTCAGAAATCTTCTCCAAAACCTTCTTCAGAACGACGTCTGTGTATCATAATGACTGGAAACACCAATTAATGAGTGAAAAGTCGTGGTGTACTACTGTCAACTTGTAACCTTTCCACCATATTTGTTTCTATATAAAATTTAGCCCAAATTTACCCCCCACTCTAAAAATCTACGCGTTCCCACAACCTGTTGTCCAACTTAGAGTCGTATACTAACCTTTGACTGAACAGAACATAATTTGAATTAAACTGCAACTGGTCTGAATACAACTTGGCTTTATATTAAGTGGCAACTGACGTAAAAAAATTATCTGGCCCTAATCAAAAATTTCACTCACCTCGCGTCTTGACAACATTGTTGCAGATTGCTCGAAAGCACAACAGCAAGCAGCATGCAGGCAGCTGCAAAGCTAGGTCCCTACTTATGAATAAAATTTCCAAATTATAGTGTTGCATACCACTTGGTGCAATGTGGTGATGCGTAATGGTGAACATCGGTATGGGGAGATATTCCAAATCAACGAATTTAGAATGAAGTATGTGTTCAAAAAGGCAGAGTAAAGCTTTGTGCGATCTTCACACATTAACATTGGTCTGAACAGTACTAAACTCAACAAAATGAACAATGATTTAACGAGGGTACAATGTTAACAGAGAATTTCTATAAAAACCAAACACCTTAATCAGTTAATATGTTAATGCATGACTCAGAAAAGTAGAGTGGTCTTTCTCTCAACTCTGAGCAAGGTTACTAGCTGACAATAATCATTCCGAGTTTCGCAGTGCTGCTGTTTTATCGGGCAGACTACTTCTCTTCGAAAGTAATAACATTATTCAAAATTTATATCCTTTTCGCCTTCCAGTATGTACATCATATTCATCCTTGCTGTCCTTTACATTAAATCTTTCTTTATAGAACAGATACAATCACAAGTCAACACAGCACTACAGCATACATCCATCACCTACCACACTACAACTAAGAATGTACCAGACTGCGCAGAGGCAAAGAGTGGGCCACAACAAGACCAAAGATTGTTCAACACTGACGTAACGTGCTCTCTCTGACATGCACATCGATAACATACAAAAATCTAAATGACATGCCCACCTAACAAACTGATATGACAAACTTTGTTATTGTTACCACCTATGATTGTTAGTAATCATTATCGGGCTTAAGAAGTTTAACAATTGCAGTATTTCCGTAAAGTAATTGTAAAAAATCGCTTGTTGGTATGCTTATCCCGTAATTCAAAAATGTCTTGTGCCTGATGATGGTTAGTAACTATAAAGTTATTCATGGGAGCTGAAGATTCTGCAACATCATTTTCGGAAAATATTTCCAAGCTGTGTGACAGCAAGTATTGTAATTCACTACCAGGTAAAGAAAGTGAAGCACATGAAGTCGAGTACAGTTTATAAATAACTTGGCAGTATGGGACCATTTATGAGGACTAGTACCACCTGTGGTAGAAATTCGACCAACTGCGTCAGTGGACCTTATCTGTGATGGCAAATCATGCATTTTGAAGTGTATGAAATTTTAGCCTCAGAACTGATCTATGGCAAATGCTGCAATGTAACTACGTATACTCTAAAAATAATTCTTTGATATCTCTCTAATTGTTCAATCATTTGACGAGAATCTGTGATACAATGCACTGAAATAATTAATTTTGTGTTGATGGCGGCAAATTAACTTTTCCTTTATAACAACACGATGTGGATACCGTTGTATCGCATAACGTCACTTCATACGCGAAATAATTTGCATTTCAAAATCTGCACTGTAAATTGATAAAACCGCAATCACAGTTCTCACAATTATCTGAAATGATGTTCAGTGCAGAATTGAATGTATCTTTAAGAATAACAGTACAATTAACTTTATCAACATCTGCATTACTATTACTTTCTCTACGCAAAAGTTGTGTCTCTCTAGCTCTTCACCTTTCAGTTCGACCCGTTAATATCCTTCTTCGAGGCATAGTCTGAAACAAGTATAGTTTCCTTAAAACAAATATGTTTTCCTTATACTAAGGGACTTTGTGGCTACTCAAAATGAAGGTACTGAAGATTAGGAACTCACTAAATTTTGAAGGCGACAGAGGCAAACAAACACAGAGTTAGTTCCGTTTACTCTCAGACAAAAGTAAGTGAAAAAACGACGCCAATAAACAACATTTGTTGTCCCCGACGGCTTCGTTACTACGTTTCGTTTTACACTTCTGACATCACCGACGTAGCAGTTGCGGCATTGTAGCTGTTCGGTCTATGTGTGTTACTGCAAATGAACGCATAGCAATTCGTGCTCCACATGGATGGCGGACACTAACTAGTCTCCCCGCGAACTTCTAGTACTCAGCCACACAAATTGTTATCATCAAAGTGTACGGGCCTGAAGATGACGTTGACGCAACGTCGAAACTAGTAGCCAAATACATATGAAATCTTAAGTACAGCTGGAGTAGTTTCATTTTAATAAAAACTTAAATATGTATACAGACAGTGCATTTCATCCTGGGAATCGAGTATCGCCACGATATTTTCCTGTTATCGACATTGTTACTGGCGAGATATCATGCACAGATTCCCAAGACTTTTGTGAATGGTTTTATTTTAAGTCTGAAGCCGGATAATAAACGGCAAAAGAATTTTTTCCTGTCATATAGTTAAAAACTAAAAATTTTGTGACTTTTTTGTTTTTAGTTTTACTGGTGCTGTGTACCCTTGCCTCTTACCAAATTTCTTGATTACAGGGCAACTGGAAGTACCTAAAGGTTTTGATGAAAGAGTATTAAAATGTGTGACGTAAATGTCCGTATATTTTGACTGCATTGACGTAGAAGCTTTAAATTTTTCCACTGCCACGGGCCCATATACCTCAGTATGTGACATTAAATGTGAACTTGATACTTCTGCCCGTCCCTGAGAGACAGGTTTCTGAACAGACAGATAGTCATACAGACAACAAAGTAATTCTACAGGAGTCCCGTTTTTATAGATTGAGGTACGGAACCCTGATAAACAGATTGTGTTTCTCAATGTCGTCATGAGAGGCGTGACAAAATATTATTGCAGTATTAGCTTTATTTAATGCACTAAGATCAAGTAAACTGTTTATATTTTTACGACTTCCGATATGTTTTTTTAATACGTTACTATATCCTGGATTTATCACTCCCATTGTACCACATGGGTCACTGTCGGCGAATAACAAACGCGGAGAGTAAAACAGTGCACTCCGAACATGAAACCTGCTGATCCGACTCTTTACATCCACTTTCGTATTAAATTTCCTCATGTAATCGTAGCTAACTTCAATAATCTAAAGCGTGTTACTTGCAATGCCTTCAAAAAAGCTATCATGCATATCAGTTCAGCAGCTACTGGACACAATGGTATCACAGTCCAAATTATTAACCTTATTATACACGTCTTACAGGAGGCCAGGAGAAAGTCACTGCCTAAAAAGCATGTTCTTACAGCATCCCCTGATTACCGATCTATTCGCTTTCCTCCTGCACTGTTCAAGCCCTTAAAATATATAGTCCTCAGCCAGCTAACAAACTATCTAACCGCAAACAACCTACAGACGAATACTGATCAGGCTTCTGTAAACATCACAGCACAACTTCTGCCTTAATAAAGGCAACAGATGATCGGAAGCTTGACATGGATGCACAAGAAGCTGCTATCATGTGCTTCTTAGACTTCAACAAAGCCTTTGACAGTATCGATCTCGATATTTCACTTGCCAAACTTAGCAGCCTAAATTTCTCTCCAAGTGCAGTGTAATGGTTTAGGTCATAGCTGACATTTCGCCAGCAATGCGTCATGTTCAGTACCATAAAGTCACAATGGAGGCAGGTGATATCAAACGTCCCCCAGGGTTCTCTATTTGGTCCTATACTCTTTTCCCTGTATGTGACGATGATGACGTTGGTTTGTGCGGCGCTCGACATCGTGGCTATCAGCGTCCATATAAATTCCCAATCTTTCCAGTTCCAGTTCTAGCCACTTCCCGGATGACGATGAGATTATGAGGATAACACAAATACAGAGTCACCGGGAGGAAAAAATACCCGACCCGCCAGGGAATCGAACCCGGGATCACGTAATCCACAGGTAGCAACGCTAGCCACTAGACGACGGGTTGCGGACTACACTGTATGTAAATGAAGTGTCGTCAGTTTCGTCCTACTGCATGTACCACATGTGCGCTGATGACCTCCAGTTATATCTAAGTGCAAAACCAGTAACCCAGCTTCTGAACACAGTTAACTACATATCTATTACAGCAACAATAATGATCGCCATTGTCCCTGTACGGACTCATTATCCTTGTACATCCTTCTTCGGAACCAGACCATCATTTCCTCTTTTCGAAAATGGTTCAAATGACTCTGAGCACTATGGGACTTAATATCTGAGGTCATCAGTCCCCTAGACTTAGAACTACTTAAATCTAACTAACCTAAGGACATCACACACATCCATGCCCGAGGCAGGATTCGAACCTGCGACCGTAGCTGTCGCGCAGTTCCAGACTGAAGCGCCTAGAACCGCTGGACCACACCGGCCGGCATTTCCTCTGTTAGTCTCATTAAATTTCCTTTCCCCAGAAACTCGCTATATCAGAAAACATCTAACCAGTAAAAGATTCCCAAAACTCGAAAATCTTGAGAACATATTACTTATTCCTAGGGGCCACTTAGAAAGGGGTATCTACTTGCTTCTACTCTCATAGTTTGAGCCAAGTCAGTCAGTCCTTCCCCCCCCCCCCCCCCCCCCTCCCATATTAGATTCAAATTTGGCGTAGTCCCACCTATCCGCCGGCCGCGGTGGTCTCGCGGTTAAGGCGCTCAGTGCGGAACCGCGCGACTGCTACGGTCGTAGGTTCGATTCCTGCCTCGGGCATGGATGTGTGTGATGTCCTTAGGTTAGTTAGGTTTAAGTAGTACTAAGTTCTAGGGGACTGATGACTACAGAAGTTAAGTCCCATAGTGCTCAGAGCCATTTGAACTCACCTATCCCTTTTTCCTTTCACTTTCTCCTTCCAATATCTACTGGAAAAGTGCCTTTTTAGCAGATCGCCATGTTGTTTGCACAATACTTTACACTTACTTTGAACGAAAATTACTGATCTGGTGTTGTGAACGACGTAGCACCTTCAGTGCCGGCAGGGATGACGTCAGTTCAGAGCAAGCGCAGTCGAAAATAGAGAGCCTCATCCCTTCTGCTACTTGATCACAGTGCGGCAGACCATAATTTCAGCACTCGACAAGGGTTCCACCTTATAGTGAAAAGAGCGCTACAAAACGTATTTGTTTGCATTTGAGCACGCATGCGAAGAGAAACTGCGTAGTATTTGATTTCCGGCTCGCATTCGAAGAGAAATGGCAGCACATCAGCTTATGAACGCCGACTGCCAGTGATTTCACTTATTAAGTATTCAGAGTGTAAATAAACTTATTAATGAGTTTCCTATTTGTAGATGTCCGATCGTCTTTCTTGGCCACATCGGTTAGCGACACATCGGATCTTATTTTAAAGTGAGTAAAGAGGCTAATCATGGCCTGTGACAGGGTTCGAGTCCGACTCTCACAACATCTAAAGGAATCGGCGATTCCTTTGACCATTACTGGTACTTTAGTTCTGCTTTCGAAGGAGCACAGAACACGGACGTAGGCTGCCAGTTCTGCTTGCTCCATTTGGGAGGTCAAAGTTGTCGTTTCATTATGCTCTCGGCTGATTGTCACGTAGTGTCCCCACTCTACTGCAGGTTTGTCGATTATGTGAGAAGAGTGGCATTGATGGGAGGGGGAGAAATAAAATACTCGGTGTCCCAGGAGAAATGGTCAGTGGACCGGAATATGACAGGAAGGATCTGTCGAAGCAAAAAGTCTAGTAAAAATGGGTTCTAAAATGCATGCCTTCAGAGCACTTGTTCATCTTCACTACTGTGAAACGCATTTCTTCTATCAATCAAGTGGCCCCAAATTTATAGTATGCACTTTAGAGCCTATATTTGGCGGAAACTTTTTTCTTGTTTTCGCATATATTATCTCTTCCAAAAATATGGAAACAAAAAGGGCTTACAGTAGTTGAGATGTGATTCAGGCCATTGAAGTTCTCACAGCTTGTAAGGTATGCATTCAGAGCCCATATTACTAGACTTTTTACTGTGAATGGTCACTCCTGTCATATACCTAAATTTGGACCGTTCCTCCTGGAAACACCAAATAATTGCATCAGGACATTAGGTGTCTGTTCCTTCGGTTCTTAGTAGAACACATACGCAGTATTGTAGACTATTACACAAGTCATTTGTGTACTTTCAGTCATACCTAAGTTTTAAGGATAATTCTAAAAATGTATAACAGTTACAAAACTAAGTATATGCTTGCAGTTCAATGGTAATTTTAGTGTTTGAACAGCATGGAAACCGTAGATATTAGTGTTCATCAACGACATAGGGAAAAACGTGAATTGTGTTGCCTTGTATAATCAGTATCATGTTAAGATGAAATAACTACATAAATCTGTTTTGGGAATCAGAGCTCAGGAAACTATTTAATGCAAGAAACCCTAGCACATTGTAGTGTATCAGTATGTATTGATTATTAGGAAACTGTAAGATTCTTCTTGCTGCTCTCAGAGGCACGGTGCCCTACAGAACCCGTAGGCATACTGGGAAGTTGCCATCGGTCGTCCCAGTGCTCAACTGCTAAGGGCCCAGTCGCTTGTGTGTGCACTGTGCAGCTTATATAAATCATACTTTAACTTATGAAATAATAATGTCATTTCCCATACACCAATCGACACATAATTTTAAGCAACATTTTAGTTATATGTCTGAAATAATGTCTGAACTATTCAAAATTACCAAAAACCTAAATTTCCCTTTACAAGAAACGTTCTGGTATGTTAATATGTTTTCTGAATAAATAAGAGGATGTCTTAAACTAAACTCTTTTTTTGATAATCCGTCGAACAGTATTTTGTTTATAAAATACAATTTACAGGATGCTCTCCGTTACAAACAATAATTATTGTTTTCAGGTGTTTGATATTATTATTTTCATTTACTATGCTGTTAGAATCAATGCCAGTAAGTATACGATGTATGAATCTTGGAATTTCTTAATAATTAATGTCAAATATTTCTGTGAATCACGGTGTGCAGTTGTACATTAGACACCTAGACACATACATGGTATGAAATGTTTATTCAATAATAGCGAGTTTAAGTATTGTAAAAACAAAATCTTTACATGTGTTCCTAAGACGAGCACAGTCATTATTTTCAGTTTATTTGCTTCTCGGAAAACACAAAGTCTGGAGAGAGATTTCCTCATCCTTGTCTCGAGTATTAATAATTAAGCTTTTGTAGTTTGAAGACATGTTTCTCGGTACTCTAATAATTTCTGTAAAATACTTTAAGTTGCTTTCACTGAACGTGAATAGTTTGGAAAATTAAGAAATTCTTTGTAAATTAGGTTTCTGGAAGCTTTCTTTAAACTTTGATTGTCTTCAGTTCACTGGGGAGTGATTTGGAATTTAATTCAACAACATACACCACACATTTATATAACTGATTCGCCTCGATAGGCAATGAATTGACAACCTTCAGTGCGGATGCACATTTACGTTTGACTTCCTGTGAGAATTTGAATGTAGCGAGCATGGAGGACATGGACGGGGACAGTGGACAGGTGGTGCTAGGTGCAGGTGTGGGACAGCTGGGGAGCATGCCGAGATAGTCCGCCCATTTGCGATAAACGCTGTGTCCGGATAGCACAGTGGTTGACATGGCTGCCTAGCTTGAGTTTCTGGATTCAAGTCCTAATCCGGCATACATTTACACTTGTCGCCACGAATCCCATATAAAGTCTCAATGCAGCTGATATCATTAACTCCTTTTGTTTCCTTTCTCAGCCCCTCCACCCTCAGTTTACGTAATATGTATCACTGCTGCGGATTCTACGTGATATCTGTTCTTCCAGATACGTTCTAAAGAACTGACGCCATGGATTTATGTAACTGATTCGCCTCAATGGCAATGAATCCGCAATGTCGGTGCGGATGCGCGTTTACGTTCGACCTCCTGCTTGAAGCTGAAATTAACGAGAATGGAGGACATGGACGGGGGCTGGAGGTAGGTGGCGCTGGGTTGAAGTGTGGGTCAGCTGTGCAGCATGCCGAGATAGTCTGTCCATTTGCGATAAACACTGTATCTGGACGGCGCAGTAAGCATGAGATCCCAATTTAGAATTCCAGACAGGCTCACATTTTCACTCTTCACCGCTGATTCGACATGAAGTCCCGATACAGCTGATATCATTAATTCGTTTCCTCTCCTTTCCTTTTTCCACCAGCATCCCCCCCCCCCTACAGTTTACATAATATTAATGCAGGACATTGGCGCACAAACTGGTCATTAGAAACTTTATGCCATCATCCCTCCTCTCATTCCCGGCGAAACACCGGCAGTGAAAATTTCACCAACTGCCAGAATTCAGATTTGGCTTACCTCCGACCTGAGTGTCACCACACAGGGAGAGGAATGAAGAGGCGGTGGCACCCCAAGACTTGCAGTCATCCTACTGTTCGGCGGGCGGGGCGTGGGTGCAGAGTGGACAAGTGTCAAGATACGACGTCTGTCTACGGTGTCTCCTGTTCAACCACTGGTCAGAAGTGCACGAAAGGAGAGCAGAAGCCAAGAAGGAGGTGACAGCTGAATTGGGGGAATGATTGGCTTGGCCTGGTGTATTGCATAAAAGAAAGGAGTGCGTGTCCATGGGTCTCCCCACTGTGGAGTACGATATAGAAATGCAGCGTGGGAAATTTCATAGTCGGCCGCTATGGCCGAGCGGTTCTAGGCACCTCAATCCGGAACCGCGCTGCTGCTACGGTCGCATTTTCGAACCCTGCCTCGAGCATGGATGCATGTGATGTCCTTACGTTAGTAAGCTTTAAGTAGTTCTAAGTCTAGGAAGACTGATGGCCTCAGATGTTAAGTCCTATAGTGCTTAGAGCCATTTGAACCATTTAAAGCTAACTGGTGAAGAAGCTGTGGTAGGGTAGTCGGTTCTCGACTTCTTTGCAGGCGGTTTTTAGGCACTTCCAGAAGTCAAGGAGTGATTTGTCGTCATCAGTATACAGGTAAATGAGGTCCATCTCCTGACACATACAATCACATGATTATAGCTGCCGGGGAAATGAGTATCCACAGGATGGATAGAAGTCCATGGGTCAATCGAGACCGGCAAAAAGCGGAAGTAGCAGGCAACGAACTGTCGACCCAGCTTCCAGACGCCACTGGTAGCAACACAAGTAAGATGGTGGGCATCATCGTCGACAAGCAAATTGCACAAAGCGTAAGGTCTGACAGTCCGATTGAGCAGTTGATCTGTGACGAAGTTTCAACGTGTGACATGGTGCCATGTTGCCCAGACGTTGGAGGGAAGGGAAAGCTGTTGGACAAACCGTGGGGCACCTTGTCGACGGATGTTTGAGTTGGACGTTGTTGCGAAATATGCAACGAAGTAATGGGGTATAGAAATCTTTGATTCGAGGAAGGTGCGTGCTCACTACGTGAGTGTGAGCGTAACTGAAGTCAACGATGAAAACAGAAATGTGTTCCAGATTTGGGGGGGAAGGGGGGGGGGGGGTTATATAGCCTGTAGCCTACTGGAACTGGTGGGGATATGGTCGTGGGCATAAGAATGTGTAGCAAGATGCGAAGATGCGTGTTAGGGTGGCTTGCCCATAACAGTCCTTATGCGTAACAGCCATGTACGATGACGCCGCTTGGTGTCGCACATTGAGAAGGCTGAGCCCCCGATCATGAGGGGCGTAGGGAAGGGAGCTGAGCGTTTCGTAACGGACCTTAAAGAGCGTACCGGCCATAAGAAACAATCTGAATGCGGCCTGGAGGCTGCGTCCAATACTTGCTGGCTGTGAGAGTACCTGTACGATGTGGACCATCTTGGATGCCACATGTTCGTCGAAGTATTCGACACGTTATAAAAAATCGTGTCGACGAAGGAGATTTTGTCGCACAGATGCGCGGATAGTTTGGAGAGTACGCCGTAAATGGATGCCAGTGGAGCGGCACACGGTGGAGGCTAAAATGGTACCAAGGTATCGCAGATTCTGTACGCAGAGGAGAGGTGCTAAGTCGTCGCGTGAGACGCCACGTCCAGTGGACATGGGCGATGATTCAGCTACATACATGGTACTGCCCGTGTGTAGACCTGTGTCTAAAGTGGCAACCTTGCCTTATGGGGCGGCGCATGGTCACTGGCCCCGCCACCCGGTCTGACCTGAATTCACTACCGTACAGCCGACGTATGATAGCAATAAAGGAGGACTGAAAACTTATTCGGATCATTAGGGAGAATAGAAAGCGATGCCGCACCCTGTCGAATGTGCTGTTAAAATCAATGGTAACCACTGCGGCAAGGGGTCTGCACTCCGTTGCAGTGCTATTAAATCACATTTCCCTGTGGCCGTTTGTATATTAACTGAGCCACCCGGAGTTCCCTGTTGTGTGGATAGAATACAAGGGGGTATCTTACAGCATCGCGTCGACAGGAGTCGAGCAAAAATTTTATAGTCTGGGTTAAGCAGTTATGGAGCGATAATATGCTGTCGTCGCCCCAGGTGTCAGTTTGTGGGTGAGTATAATACACGCACGAAAAAACGTTTTGCATCACTCCGGTTCCTAGAACCCCTAAAGACGTTGAATGTGGATATTGTATCACAGACACAGTCCCTTTGACTGTTCAGAGATGTCACTAAACCCGCCCAAAGATGTAAACAACCATGCATGGGCAGCACCTATTAGACGGCTGGAGTCCGACAGCCCATCAGTTCCAGTCATTCCAACAGTAAGGAGGTACACGGCTCGTGTTGTCTGTAGTTCAACCATGCCTAGACGGTCAATACCACGGTTCGATCGCGTCTGCATTGTTACTTTGTGCCAGGAAGGTCTCTCAACAAGCGA
Organism: Schistocerca americana; assembly: GCF_021461395.2. Classification (NCBI taxonomy): domain Eukaryota; kingdom Metazoa; phylum Arthropoda; class Insecta; order Orthoptera; family Acrididae; genus Schistocerca; species Schistocerca americana. Next base: position 248,495,803 of record NC_060126.1, on the reverse strand, counting down.
AGTGTGCAGGCGTCTCGGAGTGAACCAAAGCGATGTTGTTCGGACATGGAGGAGATACAGGGAGACAGGAACTGTCGATGAGATGCCTTGCTCAGGTCGCTCAACGGCTAGTACTGCAGTGGATGAAGAGGCGCCACCATGTTGAATAATGCTTTTCGTGCAGTCACAGGACGTGGTGTTACGACTCAAATTGTGCGCAATAGGCTGCACGATGCGCAACGTGCATGGTGAGGCCCATTTTTGCAACCACGACACCATGCTGCGCGGTACAGAAGGGCCCAACAACATGCCAAATGGCCCGTTCAGGGTTGGCATCACGATCTCTTCAACGATGAGTTTCACATATGCCTTCAACCAGACAATCGTCGGAGACGTGTTTGGAGGCAACCCGGTCACACTGAAAGCCTTAGACACACTGTCCAGCGAGTGCAGCAAGGTGGAGGTTCACTGCTGTTTTGGAGTGGCATTATGTGGGGTCGACGTACGCCACTAGTGGTCATGCAAGGCGCCGTAACGGCTGTACGATAGGTGAATGCCATACTCCCACCGACAGTGCAACCACATCGGCAGCATATTGGCGAGGCATTCATCTTCATTGATGACAATTCGCGCTTCACGCCCCATCGTTCAAATCTTGTGAATGAATTCCTCAGGATAACGACATCGCTCGATTAGAGTGGCCAGTATGTTCTCCAGCCATGAACCCTATCGAACATCCTTGGGACAGATTGAAAAGGTCTGTTTATGAACGACGTGACCCACCAACCATCCTGAGGGAACTACGCCAAATCGCCGTTGAGTTGTGGGACAATCTGGACCAAAAATGCCTTGATGAACTAGTGTATAGTATGCCACGACGAATACAGGCGTGCATCAATGCAAGAGGACGTGCTAGTGGTATTAGAGGTGCCGGTGTTTACAGCAATCTGGACGACCACCTCTGAAGATCTCACTGTATGGTGGTACAACATGGAATGTGTGGTTTTCATGAGCGAAAGGCGAAAATGATGTTTATGTTGATTTCTATTCCAGTATTCTGTACAGGGTCCGAAACTCTCGAAACCGAGGTGATGCAAAACTTTTTTTGATGTGTGTAATTTCCGTGACAAATGCTACGGCATTGTCCGTCGTTAACATTTCCAGAAATATTGTTGTCCAACTTGGCGCCATTAGCTGTAGAAAGGCGTGATAAAATTATGCCAGCAATTCGTCGACGCCAGATGACTTATTCAAAGCACCTTTGTTGACTGCCTCGTAGACCTCGTCGCACGTCAGCTCGTCCGCCTCGTCGCCGGCGAGGGCGCGTGTGACGTGTGGTAACACAGGCTCCTCAGCACAGATGTTGGTAGTCTCTTCCCGGTACATTGTACTGTAATGATCTACAAAGGCACTGACGATTTCGGCCTGATAAGTGACGTATTGAGCGCGAGAAGTGTAGATCTGGGCAAAGTGTCGTCGTCGTTGTTTCTCATCGGAGGCAATATGATGCATGGTGGGGTGCTCCTGTTCCGCCCAATCTTGACGTCTGGTCCTCACCACCGCCCCCTGCAGTCTACGGTGTGTCGACGTCGCGATTGTGCCTTAATCCTGCTGCGTTCCCTCTGGGTTTCAGGGATGGGCGACTGGGCGTCCAGATCGTGGCGAACAGCATCGAAATATTTGATAATGTGCCGGCGCCATGCAGCTACTTCCTTGCCGTACTGAATCAAGATACGTCGAATGGCAGATTAGGAACATTCCAGCCATCAAGCCAAGATTGTTCGGTATTTAGGTAAGCGACGTTCACTGGTGGCCCATATCTCGCCAAAGCGTTCAAGATATGCTGTATCGTGGAGATGGGAGGTGTTTAGCTTCCACGGTACGCGACTGAGCCAGACCATTTGTTGCGGGAGAAGGTTTCAGATGCAGGCACAGTGGACCGAAATGGTCAGTCGCCAAAGCTCTGCACCTAGAAGTGAAGGTGTGAGTTCCCAAGAGACGTAAGTCTTGTCAAGGCGGCTCGCCCAGTGATTTATCTGGTATGTCCACATGCGTCGCCGTTCCTTGCTTCCCAAGTGTCGCGCAGTAAAAGATCACGAACGATAAGGCGAAGTTCTTGACAGGTGCTGTAGCGGGGCATTTGATTCTTAGGGTGCAGGACATAATTACAATTGTCCCCAAGCGAGTAAAGGTAACAGCGCCAAAGAAATATACGGGCCATTTCTTAAAAGTAGGTGTTTGCTTTGTCATGTCTGCGAGTAAAGTCCGCGTAAATGTTGACGAATGCGACCCCATGACAATGATCGCTATAACTGGTGGACGGAAGGTATGCGCAATCAGTTACTGGGTTGCACACGCGGACGTAAATGGCTACACCACGGATCTCTGCTGCGTAGGCGGGTTGCGCGAGACATCTTGGTAACATTTTAATAAACTAACATAAAAACATACATTACAGCTGTTCAACGAAACAGTCAGCATTCTATTGTGATAAATGTTATGTTCAGGAAACAAAAAGAAATTTAAGCTGTTTTTATACCGGGCAACCGTCTTTCAATTACAACGCCTGACCTGTACAGGAATACACATAATGGATGTACGACCACAGGTCGTACACGCATGGTTGACGACATTTAAAAGTTTGGGTCTGGTCGTGAGTCGTGCACGCATAGCTAAATGGTAAGGCGATCGCTCACGACACGCGGGAAGTCTGGGTTCAAGTCCCTGAGCGGCACAGATTTTCATTGTCGTCATTCTATTTCACAGCTGATGGTAGTCCTTATTCGCAATTGCGAATTCATCTGATGTATTTGTCCTAGAGTGGTTTGACCAGGAGCAAAATTTAATGAAAACACCTGTGCATCATTAACAGTGATTGCCATGCCTCCACAGCTGTCTTTCCATATACGGAGAGCCACTGCTACGTATAAATTGTACAATATGGGTGACATACTGCAATCTTGTCTCAGCACTTTTGTGACAATAATAAGCTCTGACAATTTTGCGCCCTTCTTTAATTTGTGCCTTATTATCTCTGCACATTTCAATAATAATCTAGATTTTCCATACCTTCCCACAGTCTTGCTCCGGGAACTGTGTCAAAAACTTTTGCTAAATCTACACAGACACTGTGTAATTCCTTCCCTACTGCTACAAAGTTGTCCATTAGCTGTTATAAAGTAAAGAGTTTATCAAATTTATCAAAAATGGTTCAAATGGCTCTGAGCACTATGCTACTTAACATCTGAGGTCATCAGTCGCCCAGAACTCAGAACTAATTAAACCTAACTAACCCAAGGACATCACACACATCCATTCCCGAGGCAGGATTCGAACCTGCGACCGCAGAGGTCGCTCGGCTCCAGACTGTAGCGCCTAGAACCGCACGGCCACTCCGGCCGGCATCAAATTTCCCCATTAGCTGTTATAAAGTAGAGAGGTTATCTGTAGTGGCCCTGCTCTGTCTGAACCGTTCGAAAGGAATTCGTAGGACTGTTAAGACCAATACCAATGTGAAAGACTGTATACCATTTACAACCAGAACGGCGATCACCTTCAGTTTTTGGTTACTGCTGATCCATACAGCTGTTTGATGTACTTTTTTAAATCGCACTTCTGATAGATATGCCTCTTGGTAGAAGGCATTTTGCAACGTTTTGGTGAAAAAGTTCAAAGAATTCATTAAAGTAATTGAAATAACACTGAAATGTTTATGTTACTATTTTGTTAAGGTTCACCAGTGCAGTCAGATAACCGTTCATTTTATAAATGTGACACATCTACGGCCAGAATTATGGAGCGGGAAAAATACCGTATACAGACATATTGATAAAAAGATAAGAGAGTTGGTAAGTTGGTGCCCGAGAAATACCCGTGACGAAGCATCAGAAAAGCATAGACGTGTTGAGAACCTATGTTGAATAAAAGTGCAGCTCACTACTGCAAATCAACAACGACGGTAACAACAAAAACATCCTTTTTTATATTTCGATCTTCCTATAACGGCTATTTCAAAAATCTTTTACATTCTTTGGGGACAGTTCCCTTACACACAAAAAAACTTAATAGAAACATATTTTCGAATATCTTTCATTTCCGAGTTATTAATTAAGTTGACCTCGAATGGCTCTCCAGGTACAACCCAATAGCTTCACTTGTGTGTACACCCGTTTGATTCATTGTATCTTAGATGACGTTGTAATGCCAAGGGGACTTGTTTATATTCGTCAGACCTTCCTTCAACGGGCCGATTCTGTACATGTACTGCAGGCAGTCAATCAACTGAATATGCTCCGTTCAAACATGGCACTGTATTCATTCGTGAGCTGGCGAATATGCTTGTTATGCCTGGCTACTCAAATTGTAATGGACACAAGGTTGCATGGGTCTATCAGACGGCGTTTCTAGACCAAAGAGAACAGGATCATCCAACCTTTAGTGCTGCGTACCGTCGCGTTGCCGACAGAGGATTCGTGGCACCACAGACTATGGATCGAGGAAGATCATGTGTTGCTTGTACACCTGACCAGGAAGAGCAAATTTTGCAGGCTGTCGAAGAAGAGCCAGATATGAGTGCAAGACAAGTGGCCCTGGCAGGTGATACATCACCAAGTTCAGCCTGGAGGGTACTTGACCAGCATTACGCCTACCGATCACTCGCCATGCGTAAACTTCTGCCGATGTTTTGTTGGGCAAACTGCCAATCCATTATCTGACTCTTCAGTATTGTTTGCCGATGAGGCAACGTTTGGAAGAGATGGAATAACAAATTTCCACAGCCAAAATGTATGGACCAATCGCAATGTTCATCCTACAGTACACTCTAGACATCAGCATCAGCTTAGGATTAATTTATGGATTGGAATTGTAGGTGACTGTCTGGTAGGGTCATACGTTCTCCCAGCATGTCTTGTAGGTGCTGCCTACAAGCACTTCATTCAGAACACGTACAGGACCTACTAGAAGACGAGCTTCTGAAAATAAGAAGAAACATGCGGTATATGCATAATAAAACTCCAACACATTTCAGTGTTCGAGGTGCTCTGGCTGGTATCTACCATGAAAGATTGATGGGTAGAGGAGAACCGTTCCACGGCCTGAACATTCCTCATAGCTCATTCCTTTGAGTTTTATCTTTGGGGGCACCTTACACAGTTGATATACGCAGCACACCACCTGGATACAGAAACTCTTGATCGATCTGTCAGGGAAGCCTGCGAAATCATTCGAAACCGTCAGCAAGTATTTGAAATGATATAACAGTTCATGATTCGACAAGTGTATGCGTGTTTGGAAGCTGTAGGGGTATATTTACAGCATTTATTATGAGTTTATGTGTTGATCTCCAAGTGCCTAAATTGTAACCTTTCATTAATAACACGAAAACGAAGGATTTTCGAACATTTTCTTATACGACCTTTATTCCTTGTATCGGTGTGAAGAACCTACACCCAATGTTTGTATAAGTATTTTTGAAACACCCTACAAATTATTTTTTGTGTCCCACAGCTCTGATGGTAGGCGTGCGTATAACATTTACGGAATTCAACATTGTTTCATTTGCTCACTTCTACATTTTTCTAGACAACAAACAAATCGACTGTCTCTGCATAGGCACGGCAAATTTGAAACTGAAGCGAAATAATATTGTTTCACGTGAAAGACGAAGAAAGACAGAGAGTGCGAGAGAGCGTGTACAGACAAGAGCAGAGACAGTCGTACGAGGTAGACGGTGTTGCGAAATATTCTTCACTTTTCGTGGACAGTACTTGCAACAACTCGCCAACATTTCGGCAGCTATATGCAGCAACCTGTTCCATAAAGCAGTGTGCTCCCTGCCGCCGTTGGATAAGCAGCTGCCAGTAGAAAGTCGTATACTCTTAGCTCACTTATTTGTTACATAGTTTAATTCTTAATTTCTTTGCGTGTTTTTGGGTACTTGCATTGTTTAATTCATAAATTTCGGGTGTATTATAGTATTTGAGAGTTGTAACATCACTTTTTAGTACCTGAATAGTGTAAAATCGCGTAGTCTCCTTCTGTCGCCGAGCAGTGTGTCAGTAGTGCGCAAGTAGCAGCATTACTGCATTTACTAGGCAATCTTGTATTTTAATAACCGTTTAAATTTTGTTTCGAATTGTTTGTGCTCTCTGTGGATTAGTTCAGACGTTCTTTGCACAACAGTTTTTAGCATGGATAGGGACTGCAACTCCTGTGTTCGGATGCGGGCTGAGTTGGCATCCCTTCGCTCCCAGCTTCAGGCAGTGTTGGCTTCGGTCACACAGCTTGAGGCTGTTGCCAATGGGCATCACTGTGAGGGTCCGTATAGGGGTTTGCCGGGGACAGCCAGCTCGTCCCACGCATCCTCCGATCGGACTACGGCTGTGGCTGCCCGGGATACTGGCCATATTGAGGCTGACCCCCTCACCTGTGGTAGAGTGGGAGGCCGTCTCGAGGTGTGGCAGGGGGCGAAAGACATTCCGGAGGGCTGAACAGAAGGCCTCTCCAGTTTGTCTGACGAACTGGTTTCAGGCTCTGTCTCCAGCTGATACTGATCTTCGGCCGGACATGGCTGCTTGTCCTGTTCCAGAGGTTGCCCCTCGGTCTGCAAGATCCGGGAGGTCGCAGAGGGTGGGATTACTGGTAGTTGGAAGCTCCAAGGTCAGGCGCGTAATGGGGCCCCTTAGGCATATGGCAGCAAGAGAGGGGAAGAAATGTGCACTCCGTGTGCATACCGGGGGAAAACCAATGTGCACTCCGTGTGCATACCGGGGGGAGTCATTTCAGATGTGGAAAGGGTCCTTCCTGATGCCATGAAGGGTACTGGGTGCACCCATCTGCAGGTGGTCGCTCATGTCGGCACCAATGATGTGTGTCTCTATGGATCGGAGGAAATCCTCTCTGGCTTCCGGCGGCTATCTGATTTGGTGAAGACTGCCAGTCTCGCTAGCGGGATGAAAGCAGAGCTCGCCATCTGCAGCATTGTCGACAGGACTGACTGTGGACCTTTGGTACAGGGCCGAGTGGTGGGTCCGAATCAGAGGCTGAGACGGCTCTGTGACCGTGTGGGCTGCAGATCCCTCGAGTTGCGCCATAGGGTGGTGGGGTTTCGGGTTCCATTACACGCAGGAGGCGGCTACACGGGTAGCAGGGGTTGTGTGGCGTGGACTGGGCGGTTTTTTAGGTTAGATGGCCTTGGGCAAGTACAGAAAGGGCAACAGCCTCAAAGGGTGCGGGGCTAAGTCAGGACATGCGGGGACCAAGCAGCAATCGGTATTGTAATTGTCAACTGTCGAAGCTGCGTTGGTAAAGTACCGGAACTTCAAGCGCTGATAGAAAGCACCGAATCTGAAATCGTAATAGGTACGGAAAGCTGACTGAAGCCAGAGATAAATTCTGCCGAAAGTTTTACATAGGCACAGACGGTGTTTAGAAAGGATAGATTGCATGCAACCGGTGGTGGCGTGTTTGTCGCTGTTAGTAGTAGTTTATCCTGTAATGAAGTAGAAGTGGATAGTTCCTGTGAATTATTATGGATGGAGGCTACACACAACAACCGAGCTAGGTTAATAATTGGCTCCTTTTACCGACCTCCCGACTCAGCAGCATTAGTGGCAGAACAACTCAGAGAAAATTTGGAATACATTTCACATAAATTTTCTCAGCATGTTATAGTCTAAGGTGGAGATTTCAATTTACCAGATATAGACTGGGACACTCAGATGTTTAGGACGGGTGGTAGGGACAGAGCATCGAGTGACATTATACTGAGTGCACTATCCGAAAATTACCTCGAGCAATTAAACAGAGAACCGACTCGTGGAGATAACATCTTGGACCTACTGATAACAAACAGACCAGAACTTTTTGACTCTGTAAGCGCAGAACAGGGAATCAGTGATCATAAGGCCTTGCAGCATCCCTCAATATGGAAGTAAATAGGAATATAAAAAAAGGGAGGAAGGTTAATCTGTTTAGCAAGAGTAATAGAAGTCAGATTTCAGACTCCCTAACAGATCAAAACGAAAATTTTTGTCCCGACTCTCACAATGTTGAGTGTTTATGGAAAAAGTTCAAGGCAATCGTAAAATGCGTTTTAGACAGATACGTGCCGAGTAAAATTGTAAGGGCAGGGAGAAACCCACCGTGGTTCAATAACAAAGTTAGGAAACTACTGGGAAAGTAAAGAGAGCTTCACTGCAAATTCAAACGCAGCCAAAACCTCTCAGACTAACAGAAGCTAAACGATGTCAAAGTTAGCGTAAGGAGGGCTATGCGTGGAGCTTTCAGTGAATTCGAAAGTAAAATTCTATGTACCGACTTGACAGAAAATCGTAGGAAGCTCCGATCTTACGTTAAATCAGTAAGTTGATCGAAACAGCATATCTGGGGTGATAATGGCATTGAAACAGAGGATGACACGCGTAAAGCTGAAATACTAAACACCTTTTTCCAAAGCTGTTTCACAAAGGAATAGCGCACTGCAGTTCCTTCTCTAAATTCTTGCACGAACGAAAAAATGGCTAACATCGAAATAAGTGTCCAAGGAATAGAAAAGCAACTGAAATCACTCAACAGAGGAAAGTCCACTGGACCTGACGGGATACCATTTCGATTCTACACAGAGTACGCGAAAGAACTTGCCCCACTTCTAACAGCCGTGTACCGCAAGTCTCTAGAGGAACGGAAGGTTCCAAATGATTGGGAAAAAGCTCAGGTAGTCCCAGTCTTCAAGAAGGGTCGTCGAGCAGATGCGCAAAACTATAGACGTCGATCTGTTGTAGAATTTTAGAACATGTTTTTTGCTCGCGTATCATGTCGTTTCTGCAAACCCAGAATCTACTCTGTAGGAATCAATATGGATTCCGGAAACAGCGATCGTGTGAGACCCAACTCGCTCTATTGGTTCATGAGACCCAGAAAATATTAGATACAGGCTCCAAGGTAGATGCTATTTTCCTTGACTTCCGAAAGGCGTTCAATACAGTTCCGCACTGTCGCCTGATAAACAAAGTAAGAGCCTACGGAATATTAGACCAGCTGTGTGGCTGGATTGACGAGTTTTTAGCAAACAGAACACAGCATGTTGTTATTAATGGAGAGACGTCTAAAGACGTTAAAGAAACCTCTGGCATGCAACAGGGGGGTGTTATGGGAACATTGCTTTTCACAATATATATAAATGACCTAGTAAATAGTGTCGGAAGTTCCATGCGGCTTTCCGCGGATGATGCTGTAGTATACAGAGAAGTTGCAGCATTAGAAAACTGTAGCGAAATGCAGGAAGATCTGCAGCGGATAGGCACTTGGTGCAGGGAGTGGCAACTGACCCTTAACATAGACAAATGTAATGTATTGCGAATACATAGAAAGAAGGATCCTTTATTGTATGATTATATGATAGCGGAACAAACACTGGTAGCAGTTACTTCTGTAAAATATCTGGAGGTATGCGTGCGGAACGATTTGAAGTGGAATGATCATATAAAATTAATTGTTGGTAAGGCGGGTGGCAGGTTGAGATTTATTGGGAGAGTCCTTAGAAAATGTAGTCCATCAACAAAACACTCGTTCGACCTATACTTGAGTATTGCTCATCGGTGTGGGATCCGTACCAGATCGGGTTGACGGAGGAGATAGAGAAGATCCAAAGAAGAGCGACGCGTTTCGTCACAGGGTTATTTGGTAACCGTGATAGCGTTACGGAGATGTTTGGCAAACTCAAGTGGCAGACTCTGCAAGAGAGGCGCTCTGAATCGCGGTGTAGCTTGCTGTCCAGGTTTCGAGAGGGTGCGTTTCTGGATGAGGTATCGAATATATTGCTTCCCTCTACTTATACCTCCAGAGGAGATCACGAATGTAAAATTAGAGAGATTCGAGCGTGCACGGAGGCTTTCCGGCAGTCGTTCTTCCCGCGAACCATACGTGACTGGAACAGGAAAGGTAGGTAATGACAGTGGCACCGTTGGGTGGCTTGTGGAGTATAAATGTAGATGTAGATGCTGTATTGCCCGGCCGAATTAGGATGTCGTCACGTACTTCTGTCACACTGCAGCTGTGTTAACGGCAATACTACTGCGGTCACACATTGGCGTACAATGAGGCCTATGTAAACGCACCTTAGTTTATCCAAAGCCTTCAAAACATTAGAGACTTTACTCTGAAGAGGTGCAAAAGGGATTTCTAGGTTTTCAGAGAGGAAGCGAGACCAAGAGTTCAGGAGGAGGTTCTGCAGGCACTTTCTTTCGTGTTTCTAACGGTGCAGTAGCGAGGGTGACATTTGCTGGCACCAAGCGAAACCACACAGGTGTGCGAAACGGTACATGCCGATAAACTGAATAGCATCCGATTGAGGACGAGGCTATGGTTAAAAGTAAAGTTATAATTCCAGTTATAATTCATTAGATGGATGAAAGATGATATAGGGAGGGCGCAGTGTAGTTCCCATATCTTTAACTTGGAAGTTACCTCAGATATCAGTTTAATAGCGTAAAGAGAAATTTGACAGACGATAAATAGAAAGATAGCTTAACCTGTGAAACAAAATCTCATGACTGGCTGGTTTGCACAGTCTTCGTGGGGAGACAGAGGAGAACTTCGCAGAAACAACTGCTTTGCTGTTTCAGTTGGATGGAGAAGGTTGTGTTTAGACCTAGGACGAACCTGTAATGTATAGTGTCTGCTTTAGGCAGTCTGTCAGTCAAAGCTAGTCGATTTTCACCTTCACTGCGATTTCAATCGAATGACTTTTTCTAATTCGAACCTCAATACATAGAATTTCTCAAAAAACTGGAACTGCCACACAGTTCCTTGTAAAAGCCTCTATAAATCTAAGAAATCCTATACGTTTCGGTACACTCGACGGATCGAAGCGATTGTCACTACATACCACCAAAAAACACTGTATGTTTCAAAGTCAGCGGGTACCTAGTTTCATGAACTATATCGATAACTGTGTCGACATTCAACTATTCGTGACTGTTCTTCGTAAGGTCAACGATAAATAAGAAATTTGATGATTGCATTTATGATGGTAAACGGAAATGCCGTGTGGCTAGGGTAGACCTTTGCCTTATGCAAGTCTTTCAAGTTCACGCCACTTCGGCGACTTGCGTGTCGATGGGGATGGTAAGGACAACACAACACCCAGTCCCTGAGCGGAAAAAATGTCCGACCCAGCCGGGAATCGAACCCGGTTCGTTAGATATGACATTCCGTCGCGCTGACCACTTTTTTTAAGATCTCATTTTGTTCTCTTTTGTTCGTTGCATCTGCTCGAGGCGGACGTCGTTTTTTTTTTATTTTTTTTATTTTTTTTTAAAATCGTTGTGGTCGTGCGGACGTCGCAAGACATCCTGCTCAAGCCAACCGGCTCTCTTACCGAACACGCGCTGAGCTACCGTGCCGGCTATCCACTCAGCTATCAGGGGCGGATAAATATGATGGTGATGGTGTGAAATCCTGCTGTTCTCTGAGTGACGTTGAAATTTAGGCTATTCCAGGCCATAGAAGAAAGATGAAAAAGTAAAAAAAAAAAATTACAAGAAACAGAGCCAAACCTACCTGTTATTCCAAAAGTGGCAACATCGTCATTGATAACGTTGCACTTGTACATCCTTGAACGGGAGTAGACAATGCACTCGTATTTTCGGCTTTGGTCACAATATAAAATACGATTGACCAACCGTGCTGGAGTACACTGAGCCGGAAGAAATAGCTCATTTATGTGTAAAATAAAATTTGAAGTTTTCTTATGCATTCCATTTAAAATAATGTGTGTTGTATTGAAGCTACAGTACTATTTTAAAAATTTTGTTTTGTACCGAGTACTCATATTTCAACATTTTTTGATTCCAACCTTGATCGTAAGACTTCTACATCTACATCCACACTCCGCAAGCCACCTGACGGCTTTTGCGAAATCGAACTCTCAAATTATTTGAACTTTTCTGAAATCGCTTTACTTTCGAATTACTAACCATATTAACAATCCTAACATACGGTTGATCTCGCCGTGTAAAACTTCACGGCTCCACCATGTGCTGCACGAGTGTGGTCCGAGGCCTCGCCTGTCTCCGCTTTGCTCGCTCCTTCTAGGAACCATTCGGTACAGGGCGACATTACATTTATCAGTGCGATGCGTGACTGTTTTTTCCGGCATTTGATACGCCATTTTGCTCTCGGCACGACTTTTTCACTTCCGCAGAATCGTGGTGTCAGTGCTGTTTTTCCCGCGCTATTTACAAGTGGTATGAAGAAATTTCATAGGTCCAGTGGTTGTTTGCACAAAAACAAACAGTCTATCGCCCCAGTCATTAAAAGGAATTGGGAAAGCCAGAAGGGATGAGAATTCTCTGTATCTATTGTTGTTGTTGTTGTGGTTTTCAGTCCAGAGACTGGTTTGATGTAGCTCTCCACGCTACTTTATCCTGTGCAAGCTTCTTCATCTCTCAGTACCTACTGCAGCCTACATCTTTCTGAATCTGCTTAGTGTATTCATCTCTTGGTCTCCCTCTACGATTTTTACCCTCCACACTGCCCTCCAGTACTAAATTGGTGATCCCTTGATGCCTCAGAACATGTCCTACCACACGATCCCTTCTTCTGTTCAAGTTGTGCCACAAACTCCTCTTCTCCCCCATTCTATTCAATATCTCCTAATTAGTTATGTGATCTACCCATCTAATCTTCAGCATTCTTCTGTAGCACCACATTTCGAAAGCGTCTATTCTCTTCTTGTCTAAACTATTTATCGTCCACGCAGTCGGATACCTAACAGGTACTGCATATTTGCTATCGTATGTTATTACAGCACCGTGTATAAAATTTTTAAAGGATTAGTTGTCGATGAAATTGTACACTCGACAGACGATTTGTACGGTTTTCATTGTTCTGTACATGAACAATTTGTGCTCAATTGGCAGGCATAGAACAAACGATGAAATTGATGGTACGAATAGTAAAGTCTCTTCAAAAAACTAGCAGCAATCGCGAATATTTCAAGATGTTTTGGTGTGAACCTCCTTGAAGCTGCTAGATAAGTCGAAAACTTAGTTCCCTTCTTTTACATTCCTAACCCTGCCCATGACATATTCGCCTTTTTGTGCTATGATAGGAGCATTTTTTTATTCTGGTTCCTAATTCTCACTCTTCCATAATTTTGATTGACCGCCAGAACTTGACAGTTTGATGTACATTTTTGTTGACTGGGGCGACCAGTGATCCGTTGCAGGTTTATTTTTTACTTTATCATATTTTTATTACATCTATTATTTTGTTATATATTTTAAAATATTTATTGTTTTTAATTTTTTGCTTTATAATTACACATACTTTATTCAGTATGCATGCAACTGTAGAAGCAAACATATGAAAAATAACCATAAATATTTAGGACACTGAAAAAAATAACGACAAAAATAAATACAATACCGACCGAATTATTAAATACTCTGTGAAGCTCATGATAATGGTGAATACAAATAGTTTGTATTACGTAGATAAACTTACGAAACATCAAAAGCTGCACGATTCGCGCAACAAATAATAAACTACTGAAAAACATACATTTTGTTATTATCTCTCAGTTTAAAGTTCTTGTCATTGTCCATTTAAAGTATGCAATAATAAAAATTGAAATTTAGAAGCAGCCGCTATAAAACCTCACGTGAATAATTTTGGTGGGAAATGTTGCAACAGCCAGTCCGAATTAAGCATAAGTACGATTGGCCGAAGTAGCAAGAAGAACTGTGAAACAATGTATGCATGACAAAATACTATCAACTTTTCAGGATAACATAGGAGTTTTTGAAAAAAAAAAACCAGTAAAAATATTTTGTTGGTTGGAAATATCGCGAATTTTTTCTTGACAGTTATTTTTACAGTAATTTTCGGGTTAGCTTAATATTCTGCGTGGTCATCGATAAAGGTTTAAATGCTCGATCAAACAGTATATTAACATTTTGTACGAGGCTAGGTATAATTCTGGACCAAAGATTTTTCGATGATTTTAAGCCACTGGTGAATAAAATCTTTAAGAATAAACAACGAAACTATAATGGACTGTAATCAACAGTTTTTTAAATTATATTCAACTGCAATGCTTAAAATGCAACGTCCTTCTATGAAACACAGTGTAACGCGTGGTTTATCTCATGTAAAGTTCTAACGATGAAACGTCTTTGCAAATGCTTCTTATAATTACCGTAAGAATACATTTTTTTATTGTCATCTATATCATTTTAAACCATCTCGGCACGTCTGATTTGCGTGGAACTGGATTTTACGTGCACTTTATGTGCAACTTGAGACTGCTACATCGTGGCAAATGATAAAGCTTTCACAAATCAACAGTATGGCCATTAATAACATACACTTATCTACCTTCTTACAAAATATGAACCGATTCGCATAAGTCTGAAAGACGTGGCGTGCGTAAAAAACTCACATAACAAGGTTTCGCACGTAAGATTCAAATGAAACTAGATTTTTGAAAGCTTGTTTTCAATTGTATGGTAAGAATGCATTTTTTATTTATTTGATTCACTTCAAACTGTTTCTGTGCATTCATTTCACGTAAGAAGAATTTTACGTGCAACATTTAGATCTACTTTAAACCGTCATGTCTCAACAACGGATAAGTATATTGGATACCAAAAAAAAATAAGAAAAATATACACTCCTGGAAATTGAAAGAAGAACACCGTGAATTCACTGTCCCAGGAAGGGGAAACTTTATTGACACATTCCTGGGGTCAGATACATCACATGATCACACTGACAGAACCACAGGCACATAGACACAGGCAACAGAGCATGCACAATGTCGGCACTAGTACAGTGTATATCCACCTTTCGCAGCAATGCAGGCTGCTATTCTCCCATGGAGACGATCGTAGAGATGCTGGATGTAGTCCTGTGGAACGGCTTGCCATGCCATTTCCACCTGGCGCCTCAGTTGGACCAGCGTTCGTGCTGGACGTGCAGACCGCGTGAGACGACGCTTCATCCAGTCCCAAACACGCTCAATGGGGGACAGATCCGGAGATCTTGCTGGCCAGGGTAGTTGACTTACACCTTCTAGAGCACGTTGGGTGGCACGGGATACATGCGGACGTGCATTGTCCTGTTGGAACAGCAAATTCCCTTGCCGGTCTAGGAATGGTAGAACGATGGGTTCGATGACAGTTTGGATGTACCGTGCACTATTCAGTGTCCCCTCGACGATCACCAGTGGTGTACGGCCAGTGTAGGAGATCGCTCCCCACACCATGATGCCGGGTGTTGGCCCTGTGTGCCTCGGTCGTATGCAGTCCTGATTGTGGCGCTCACCTGCACGGCGCCAAACACGCATACGACCATCATTGGCACCAAGGCAGAAGCGACTCTCATCGCTGAAGACGACACGTCTCCATTCGTCCCTCCATTCACGCCTGTCGCGACACCACTGGAGGCGGGCTGCACGATGTTGGGGCGTGAGCGGAAGACGGCCTAACGGTGTGCGGGACCGTAGCCCAGCTTCATGGAGACGGTTGCGAATGGTCCTCGCCGATACCCCAGGAGCAACAGTGTCCCTAATTTGCTGGGAAGTGGCGGTGCGGTCCCCTACGGCACTGCGTAGGATCCTACGGTCTTGGCGTGCATCCGTGCGTCGCTGCGGTCCGGTCCCAGGTCGACGGGCACGTGCACCTTCCGCCGACCACTGGCGACAACATCGATGTACTGTGGAGACCTCACGCCCCACGTGTTGAGCAATTCGGCGGTACGTCCACCCGGCCTCCCGCATGCCCACTATACGCCCTCGCTCAAAGTCCGTCAACTGCACATACGGCTCACGTGCACGCTGTCGCGGCATGCTACCAGTGTTAAAGACTGCGATGGAGCTCCGTATGCCACGGCAAACTGGCTGACACTGACGGCGGCGGTGCACAAATGCTGCGCAGCTAGCGCCATTCGACGGCCAACACCGCGGTTCCTGGTGTGTCCGCTGTGCCGTGCGTGTGATCATTGCTTGTACAGCCCTCTCGCAGTGTCCGGAGCAAGTATGGTGGGTCTGACACACCGGTGTCAATGTGTTCTTTTTTCCATTTCCAGGAGTGTGTTTGTCTATACATTTATTTTCATTCGTGCAACGTATGAACTACTCCCAGAAAAACGTGTTTTTTCACACAAAATACCAACGAAGAAAATTATTTTTCAAACGGTTAAAACTTGTCTTAGACCAAGGTCCGATACGCCGGTGGACCAAATATTCACCGTCAGTCATGCTCCTGTCTGGAGTTATTTAACGGTGACTGCTGTGCGTGTAAACACCGAAAGGTGCACATACAAATGGTGCGGTTAGCTGAGCTTTAATTTCAGCGCAATTAAAATCTCTTCGAAAAGGAAGTAATCGGTCGGGCAATTTTACTGGGAATCAGAGTTGGTTCGTAGTCGAAACCTTGCATAATAATCTATATTGTAACACAGCTACAGCAAGACAGATGTTCGAATGGCTATGCAAAAGACCACTGGTCCAGGCTGAACCAAAAGCTTTTTACCCCACGATCCTAGCTCAGATAGAAACCGAGCACTAATATACCCTCCCCCCCCCCCCCCAGTCCCCCTCCCCACCCCGACACCCCTCCGCACCTGCCCTCCAAACCGAGATTCTGCACACAGCCTTCCCAATCATATTTGTTTTCATTAGTTTATTTTTTATTTATTTGTCCATATAAATTTCTTTTTCAGGACGTATATCGTACACGGGATACTGGACAGAAAACCGTTTTAGCTGTTGGTTTTACCAACGTCAAACATACATCATTTAAACTTTTATAACAAGTTGGATTCTTACAGTTAATAATTACCTTTCTATATTTTTTCTTGCATAAGGTAGTGTGAGATTGAGTGGTAGCAGTTTAGCAGTGGATAGACTGTAACAGATTTTTTAAAATTTTGTAGTTCAGGAAGAGATTTTGTCTTTCCTGAGAATTTTTTTTCATAGTTTTGTTCCTGCATGATGCACACCTTTTTGGCATAATGTGGTGTTATAGTGACTGACAGGTACATCACTGTCTGACCAGGTACATGGACACTTTTGTTTTGAGCAACGAGGTTTCCTTTTCCCGGTATACTTTTTGATATACATGACTACTTTCAGTATATAAATGCAGGGAAAGAGTAAGACCCCCAGATATTTCAAGAACGGTTTGCATGGTTTTCTGCTACTCACTTGTTTCATTAATCTTGTAATTCCCGTTTGTTTCCTGAAAATTGGTTTGGCCTTGTGTACATTTCCCCCAAAAATGGTACCGTACTTCATACTGAATGTACACTAAGTATACAGCCTTAACTGTTTCTACACGAGTATTGTGGCAAAAAATTCTTACTACTTAACTCATTTTTGCTACTTTTGAATTTGTGTATGTGATATGAGAGCTCCATTTAAGATTTTCCTGGATATGAATTCCAAGAAATTTAGTTTCAGTGACAGCACTAATATTTTGGTTTTCTACGCATATTACTATTTGTGTTGCATTTATATTTTGATCTGCGTGGAAATTCATAATTTGGGGGTTAACTATTAGCCTGTTTCTCGTAAACCATTTAGACACTTCTTTCGTAATATCTTTTGCAGATTCAGTAAGATTTTCTACTTTATTTCTTCAATCAATAGACTGACGTCACCTGCAAACAGTACTGGTTCGATATTCCAAATATGATTTAATCCACTTCTTTGACATACCCCTTACAACATACTGTTCAAGCTTTCTCAGGAGTACAGAATGTTCAATCATATCAAAAGTTTTGTTAAGTCCGGGAATAAACCTGAGATTTTTCTGTGGTTGTCCACTACGTTTAAGACATGATTTATCGGATTGAAAGTTCCTGTTTTAGTTGACCACTGTGACCTGAAGCCATGTTGACATCCGGAAACAATATTATTCTTGAATGAGATTCTCACTCTGCAGCGGAGTGTGCGCTGATATGAAACTTCCTGGCAGATTAAAACTGTGTGCCCGACCGAGACTCGAACTCGGGACCTTTGCCTTTCGCGGGCAAGTGCTCTACCATCTGAGCTACCGAAGCACGACTCACGCCCGGTACTCACAGCTTCACTTCTGCCAGTATCTCGTCTCCTACCTTCCAAACTTTACAGAAGCTCTTCTGCGAACCTTGCAGAACTATATTATTCTTGTTAAAGAATGTATTTAGTTGTGGAAGGAACATTTTCTCAATAATCTTCCAGAACCTTTACAGCAGTGACACAGGCCTATAGTTATACATACATTGCTGATCACCTTTTTTTATATGGGGATAACACTTTCGCCATTTCCAGTTGATGTAAGAAAACACCACTTGATTAGGATGAATTTCATATATCTAATAAAGGAGAGAGTACCTGTCCTGCTGTTATTTTTATAATATAATCTGGAATATCATAAATACCAGCTAAATAATTACTCTTCAGTGAATTAATGGTAGTTAGGAATTCAGTTTGTCCTATTGGACTCAGGAACATGGACATATTATTTATTTAAATAGTTGGAAGTTGTTTCAGTGTTGTATTATGGTGGATTACCAAATTTTTCCTTTACTTATTTTCTGGCTACAGTTGCATGATAAGAATTGAAGTTGTTTGCAACTGCTCTAGGATCAGTGACATTCTTGTCATTGTGCAATATCACAATATTTTTGTGAGCTATCTTTGTCCCTGTAAGATTCTGCACTGTTTCCCACATGAACTTAGTTTCATTGGATGACTTCATAACATATTTATAACTTTATTTAATTTTTGTTTCTTTTATGACATATTTCAAAATTAACGTATATTTTATTGAAATAACTAAGAAATTCTCGACTGTTGGCAGCTTTGAGAGCAGAAAAAGTTCTCGCTTCCTTTTACAAGATACTGTAAAGCCTGATGTAAACCAGTTTTTGAATTCATCTGTGCCTCTGGGAATCACTTTCCTTTGTGGGAAAGCTATACGAAAGTTATGCTTGAAAATGTTCAAAAATTTTTCCATCTTTTCACTGGTAATAGATGTGTCATACACTTCTCTCTGAGATTGTTCACTTATTATGTACTGGACGTGTTCAATGTTTTTCCGACTGTAACTCCTTTTATGGATAATATTTTGCACACTGATCGAAATATGACTTACAGGTGTGGTTAGTAATTGTGAAAGATGGTCTCTATAGCTGGTGTCAAAGTTTTCTGACTACACTTTTCCGTGTTTACACGTAACTGATCAAGGAGAGAGATACTAGTTTTTGTTACATGTGTTGGAGAACTAACATTCAGGCATAGATCATAGGCTTTTATAATATTTCAGAACTTTTCTCTGTGATGCCTATGGCTCAGAAAATCATTATTAAAATATCCACACAGTACTACTATTTTCTCAGTTGCCTTGAGTTTGCCTAAAGTAAGGTCCACCTCTTGAAAAAAAAAAAAAAAAAAAGACACTTACATTGCTAACAGGAGATTTATGCACACATAAAACAATTTCTTTCAGACATTAAATCAACAGCTGAGACTTCAGAGTCTCTTTCACAACCTAGTTTGCATACAGAGGCTATATTCTTGTAATCTAATTTTTTTTACATATACAGGGTGTTACAAAAAGGTACGACCAAACTTTCAGGAAACATTCCTCACACACAAAGAAAGAAAATATGTTATGTGGACATGTGTCCGGAAACGCTTACTTTCCATGTTAGAGCTCATTTTATTACTTCTCTTCAAATCACATTAATCATGGAATGGAAACACACAGCAACAGAACGTACCAGCGTGACTTCAAACACTTTGTTACAGGAAATGTTCAAAATGTCCTCCGTTAGCGAGGATACATGCATCCACCCTCCGTCGCATGGAATCCCTGATGCGCTGATGCAGCCCTGGAGAATGGCGTATTGTATCACAGCCGTCCACAATACGAGCATGAAGAGTCTCTACATTTGGTACCGGGGTTGCGTAGATAAGAGCTTTCAAATGCCCCCATAAATGAAGGTCAAGAGGGTTGAGGTCAGGAGAGCGTGGAGGCCATGGAATTGGTCCGCCTCTACCAATCCATCGGCCACCGAATCTGTTGTTGAGAAGCGTACGAACACTTCGACTGAAATGTGCAGGAGCTCCATCGTGCATGAACCACATGTTGTGTCTTACTTGTAAAGGCACATGTTCTAGCAGCACAGGTAGAGTATCCCGTATGAAATCATGGCGGTGAATCGAGGAAGTACAGTACATACTGACGAAACTAAAATGAGCTCTAACATGGAAATTAGGCGTTTCCGGACACATGTCCACATAACATCTTTTCTTTATTTGTGTGTGAGGAATGTTTCCGGAAAGTTTGGTCGTACCTTTTTGTAACACCCTGTATACACGTTCCCCCACGTTTTGATTCCATTCTACAAAGGCAGTCTGCAAAAGTTAAAATAGAATATACTTAAGTGATGAAAATATTCATTTTGTAACCAGTGTTCACAAAAACATAAAACTAAAAAATCTTTCTATTCCCTATTGAGAAATATATTTGTCATCGACTTTGTTTGTTACTGACTGACATTTTGGTATACAATCATTAGTGTGTATTTGCAATTTAGTTTTTCATCACTTTTTTGTGATACAGTCTATTTATCTAAAAAAACGTCTTTCGCACTTTTTATAAGACATTGCACTTCCTTTATGAGCCATTTGTCCAAAGTACTTTGAAATACTTCTATATTACGCCCCTTCTGACGCAAGTTTACTAAACGACAGATTTCTTCAACCAAAAATTGTTTCTCACTATGACTAAAATGAAGATCATGGATATGTCAAACGTGCTTGCTGTTATTACGTTCACATCCAGAAATTTCTTGCATACTTGATCTATCTCTCTTTTTACTCTTCCTATTAATTTATTTACACTGATCAAGGATGTAGGTCGTATCTGCGTGGTTGATTTACAACAGCTACATTTGTATTGCCTAATTAGAGACGCACATTTCAAACTGTTATGAGTTCACTACTCTTATCTCTGGCAACATCATTTGCACCTGCACGAATTCTTTTCTGCACACTTCAGACCAGTCGATTGCATTTTTAATACATTTCGTTGTTTGCTATGCGACACACGCGAAAAATTTACATTGCACGGCTGCTGTTGCTTGTAATTAGTTTCTGGACTCATATGTTTCTGAGTGACATTGTTTGTAGAATCACCTTTGTCATTATAACTATTTGATGCGCTTACGTTTGTATTTCCAAGTTTTGTGTTGGTTTCCACTGTGGTTCTTGCTTTGTTTCCATCACTGGTTCAAACGAGACGAAAGTCGTCGCAGTGCTTGCATATGGATGTCACTGAACTTACATTTGCCATAGTTTTTTCAGTCGATTTGTAATGAATTCGCGTGCGTTTTACACTTTAACTTCGTAGCACTAACATTTTCCCGGTCGATCCACGATACCGTTTTTGCACTGAATACATAGATTTATTATTTTTACTTTTTTCACGGAACTCGATTTTCGAGTATCTTTTTTCACCGCCATCTTGTCCTGTTACAGCGTGGACGCGCGGACTTCTCATTCACACTTTTCTGCAGCGCAGAAACTGGTATCTGAACTTCACTTTGCGAAGTGCGTTTGTCATCCATTGTTCTCAAGAGGCGTTTCTCTACATTATAATACCTGTCATTTCCGTAAAAGTTTCTTTTCGTTACAGCGGGATGGATTATTTTCTCTCAGGAATCCGCGTCCCAAATGTGCAAACTCTACCATGTTCGTACGAAATTCACAGAGGCCTTCCACGGACCGTTCGTCCATTGTGACTAGTGCCTGTGGCGTACTATAGAAAGGAATGAATGTGAGA